>NC_141543.1:48595000-48895000 GCF_021556685.1 Rattus norvegicus | reverse complement strand
ATATGGTCTCTGGACTCTTGCACCTTCTTTGCCAGAAACTCTTCTTATCTCCAAGTCATTAATCACCTTGGAATTCATCGCAGGGTCCATAGTACAAAGTGAGATGGTTTAGTTAGCTGAGCAGATAAGAGATCCGTGAAATGTACAGCCATGGACTGTGACTTTGAACCTTAGGAGAAGACATGAAGGAAAGTGGGGTGGTGTTGGGGTGCTAGGGGAACTCCCACAGGGTGGGAAGGCTGGCTTCACTCCACGGTAAAGAGAAGTGTCCTTGACCATGGTTGAGAGCAGCCCAGGTCTGTCTGCTCTGGGAACTGAGTTTTAACTTTTCTTGTTTCTTTTGTTCTTTGACTGAGAAAGCAGAGGTAACAACAAAAAAAGCAGAAGCAGGAGGGGAGTTCTTTTGAAGGTTAGATGTCCTACACAGAAGAGGAAGCAGTGAACAGACTAAGACGCACTCTAGGCAGTGAGAGGAAAATCCTTGCAAACTGTAGATCTGTGAAAGGCTCGGGGATCCCTATATATAAAGAGCTCAAGTACCTCAGTGTGAAGGAGACAGTCTCCCCTTAGACATGGGTGAAAGGCCTGAGCATCTTTCCACCTCAGCAAGCAAACAAATGGGATGGAGTATGGGAATACAGACTAACCGATATCGCCAGTGTGAACTGAAACTGTGGACAAATCCCTGTGAGAGTCCAACCCGGGTCTCTAAGTGTGATTATCATGAGGAGATAACACGGCCGGCAGGACCAAGAACCTTCAAAAGGGGGACTCGTGCAAACTGTTGGTGGGAAAGCAAATAACTCAGATGTTATGAAAAGAACAAGTGCAGCTCCTCAGAACAGCAAAACAAAAGTGTTCGGTTTGGGCTACTCAGGCCACACTCACATCTCCTCTCTGTCTCATCACTAAAGCGAAATGGCGGGACCCTAGGAATACAGTTTGCCTGTGAATCTGACTCTCATGTCCCCAAAGGAGGCTTACCCTAAGTGACCAGGAGCTTCAAGTGGTTTATCCACCACGATGTTACACACAGTGACTAAAGGGCTGAGACTTTATCCCTCCCACTGCCATTCAAGAGTCAGAAAAAACCTGTTGTCATCTTGATGGTAATGGACTAAACCTCAGAACCTATAAGCCAGGCCCAGTTAATGTTGTCCTTTATAAGAGTTGCTTTGGTCATGGTGTTGGTTCACAGCAATGGAAAGTCCAACTAAGACACCTGTCAAATCTAAATTAGGGAAATAGAAATCATAAAATATTTTTAAGATGAAGAAATAAAAAAAGAATTTTTTTGTGTTTGACTGAACATTAATGTTAAACCTAAGAATTGTGAGGAGAAAGACCAAACCCATGATTGTCTAATTGAAGCAAGCTTTATTTTAGAAGTGCACTGGGACAAGCCAGCCATCTGTGGGCTGGCTTACCATAAATTGGGATTTTGGAGAGCAGCCTTCATTGGCTTTTCACGGTCCCTTTTGTTAGATCTCAAACCTATCGAATATCTGAAGCACCTATTTAACATAGCAACATAAACCTAGCCCTCAGGTTTCCCAGCATCTCAGTCTCTATCTGTTACAGGGTCCTTCAGGCTAACATTGGCTACCCTACGAGTCTCTAGCTCAGGGGCTGGGCTGACATTCCTCCAGCTACCCTTCCCTATATAATCCAAACATTATGGTGACCTGACCTTTTGTCTACCCTTTACCCTTCTGCTCTCCTGACCAGTCTCTAGGCACAGGCCACCCCTCTTGGTTGGTGACTTCCCTCCCCCTTCCCACCTCTCCTCACATGCCCAGTTTGGAGTCATGCCCACTCTGGACTCTCTCCGAAGTCTCTTTCTCTGGCTATGTTCCTGCATACCTAGAAGCCGTCATGTTCTTTCCTTTGTATTTCTTATTTTTCATTCACTTTTTAATGAGGAGAAATAGAAGATTATCAGCTGTGAGCATGTTTAAAGGGGCAAGAGAATTAGCTGTTAAAGAGAGAAAATGATAGTGAAAGAGGAAGACAAGGATGTATGTTATGTAAACAGGATCACAACCTCCTAAAGACAAAGTATGGTCAAGGTTTCCTGGAACAGACAGTACAGGACCATGTGAGGTAAGGTTACGGGAGGAAGGTGAGGGGATGGGGGGAACAGCCCCATCCTGGAGAAACAGAGGTTTAATCATAAACAGGAATGAACCTAGTTCGTCTTTATTTTAAGATGGCTTTTAAGCCTAAGTGGAGGCCGGCTGGCTTCTTCACTTTGGAATTGAGACTGTACCTGGCCTTCAAGAAGCAGGAACATTTCTTTAACTGTACACTCCATACACTTTTGTTTAAGAGACTTTTCAGGTGATTCTCTCTCTCTGACCATTAAGGTAACTGAAGTTCCACATTTCCTTCTTTCTGTTTTCTTTTTTCTTTTCTTTTTTTTTTAAAGACAGACAATGAACCAGCTTGCCTTAACTGGAAATGGCTCTGTACTGCCTACTCCAGGAAATGCAACCATGCCTTTGTCTCAAAAAGTTACTATGGTCACCTGTTGTTGTGACTACCTAACAACAATATCTTGTTTCAGAAAGCTTTTATAATGACCTGTTGTTATGTCTACCTTACAATCATGTCTTGCAACCCTACTTTTATCACAAAATGCTGTGACTACCTTGTTATGTTCTGCTCCTGTAACCTTATCTATTTTGCCCTACAAATTCTCCATTTAAAAATCCTTTACCCCTGAGCTATAAAACCTTGTCTTCCTCACATCCAATGCTGACCTATTGAATCCTGTGTTAGGGGGAGGCAGCCCATGTATACAAATTAAAAAGTTTGCTTTACTTGATTGCTTGCTTTGGTTAATTTGGCTGTCATGATTTGGCTGGGTGGTCTTTCTCCTCCCATTTTTGGGATTAACAGCAGGATATCTCTACATACACCTAACTGTTCTGAAACTCTCTCTGTAGACCAAACCAGCCTCACAGACATCCACCAGCCTCTGCCTCCTGAAACTGGGATTAAAAGTTTACATCGCTACACTCCTCTGAAGCTCAAGATTTCTGAAAGAAATCTTTTTCTCAAAGAACTAGTGTTTAATCCAAATCCAGTTGTTCTATTGGCTCAGAAGTCTTTGGCACCCAATCTCTTCAAACAATTTACTTGGGGGAACTCATAAGTTCTGAGTGTTTCCTGATAATAGACTACATTTCCCAGCTTCCCCTGTGATCACAAAAGTCATCACTCCCAGTAAGAGACAGCATTCCACCTCCTCCTGTAGGCATTTTTGGCCAATTTCCACCTGCAGGTGACAAAATCCTCCCACCTTCAGTAAACATGATCCCACCTAAGGTCAGACAGAGCCTCTCTTTCTTCTTCTTCTTCTTCTTCTTCCTCTTCCTCTTCCTCTTCCTCTTCCTCTTCCTCTTCTTCTTCTTCTTCTTCTTCCTCTCTCTCTCTCTCTCTCTCTCTCTCTCTCTCTCTCTCTCTCTCTCTCTCTCTCTTTCTCTCCCCAGATGCTTTTAGTCATTTAACACGTTCAGCTCATGTCCATTCCTGACATGCCCACATAGTGTGGATTTGTATTAAAAATGCTGGTGTTACATCGAAACAAGCAGGATCAACGTCCGTTTGAGCTGCCTTGTGAATCTTGTTCTTTCTTGTTTGTATCAAAACTCACACTGAACAGTGAGTTCTGGTTACCTTTGTTTACCAGTTGAACAAAAACCCACACAGCTGCCAGTTTGTTCTTTGAGACAGGGCCCCACTATGTATCCCTGGCTGACCTAGAACTTACTGTGTAGACTAAGTTAGGTTCAAACACAGAAATCTGCCTGACTCTACCTCCTTAGTGCTATATTTAAAGGTGTGCACCACTCAGAGTGGGGACATTCTTGAATACTGTCTCTCTCAGTCTGGCTATGTGAGCTGTTAAAACAAGACATCCTTAACAGCAAGGTCCTCATGTCTGACTTAGGCTCAGAAACAGCCTTCTGCAACATTGAGATTGGGAACGGTGCTTGAGACTGGAGAGATGACTCAGTGGGTGGTAGCATTTTCTCTCAAGCCTGACCACTTGAATTTGATTCCCAGAGCCCACATTGTGGAAGAAGAGAACTGACTCCTGCAAGTTGCCTGCAGACCTCCACATGTATGCTATAGCAGTTGGTCACTTTCTCTTGCTCTCTCTCTCTCTCAAAAAATAATAAAAATAAGTCTTAAAAAAACTTACTGTCTTTCTTGTGAAATTCCACTAAGATTTCTGGGAAGACCATGCAGTCATTACTTGAGCAGAATCTTTCTCCTAATTAATCCTCAGGAGACTGAGTTGACTCTGTGCCTCTCCTATCAAGACTCTCCTAGGTTTCTATTCTGGTCCTTGTTTTCCATTACCGACCAGTCTATTAAACTGATCGAGAATTTGTATCCACATTTCATCTCTAGCTAAATCCAAAACTTATTTTTTACATGGTACACTATTTGGTCTAAACGAAAGTGATAATGAGTTGATTTTTACAGAGTGAAGTACAAATTCCAGTACCTTCTTAGACGCATTAGCAGTCAATATAAGAATTTGAATTGATCTAGGGGCTGGAGGGGTAGCTCAGTGGTTAGGCATCTGTTGCTCCTGCAGAGGACCTGGGTTCAATTCTCAGCACCCACACTGTGGCTCACAACCGTCTGTGACTCCAGTCCCAGGAGATCTGGTGTCTTCTTGTTTCCATTGGCACTAGACACACATGGTATATAGACTTATATGCAGGTAAAACACCTATATCCACAAAATAAAATTAAATAAACCTTTTAGAAAAGAAAGAATTTGAATTGGACATCTGAATTGTTCTTTATGTGACATTAGGAAACCAAGAGGCACAAAGAACTGGAAAGCAGAAGAATCAGTGCTCTTGGGACTTTTATTTTGTAGCAGCTAAATGTTTGACTCCCCTAGAATTGAAACAAAACCAGTGGAACCTAGAAGAACTCCCCAAAAGAATCAGGTGTGCTGAACTCAGACTGTGCCCTATTCTAAATTGCTTGACATTGTGTAAAAATAGTGATCGTTCCAGCTGTGCACTGCCCTGCGAGACTCCACCCTTTCCAGCTGTGCATGGCCTCATATCAACCTATCAACCAATGCCTGCTGTGGTTCAGGAGCAGGGGACTCCTCAAATGTCCCCGCATCTTCCAGTTGGTTCAGTTCCCTGCTTGATGAGGTCTGCTTGAATTGCCTGCCAGTCCACCCGATGTCCACCTGGACTTGATCTACTGTTCCCTGCTCCGGACATGTGTCCTGCTGGGGCCAGCTTCAGGATTTGGCTTCAAGCTGAACATGGCAGATTCTTCCTCAGCTCTGACTGCAGCTCCAGCAGCAGCTCCTTCACAGACTCTGCCAACTTCCGAAATCCCTTGAACTCTTTCAGCCTCTTTACATTGTATTTATTCTGTAACCCATAAATGCACATGAAGATATAGATATGTCTACTGTGGAATTTAAAAAAAAGATGGACATGAACGTGTGTGTGTGTGTGTGTGTGTGTGTGTGTGTGTGTGTGTGTGTGTGTGTGCGCGCGCGCACGCACCTGTGTATTCTTTTGAGACAGGATCTTACTGCATAGCCCTGGTTGTCCTGGAACTCCCTATGTGGACTAGACTAGCCTCGAGCTCATGTAAGTCCACTTGCCTCTGTCTCTGAGTTCTGGGAAGTGGGTCTGCCTCACTCCACTGTTGCCTTCTTTTCGTGCTTTTCTGCCACTGTATATAAAAATATAATAAATACTCTCACGGAGAAATGAAGCAAGGCTCTTGGATATTTTAGCCCTTGATCTCTTCACAGAAAGTCAAAGTCCATCCAGAAGGGAGATACTGCCAGTTACCTACTGGTGCAGACATACAGTAGCCTTGTGGGAGATATTGAGTTCTTTAGGCTTTATGTTTAACTATCGAGTGATAAGAAGTCTCATTAACGCACTTTCAGCCTGTGAAAAGGACTATTCACTAGTGTGGGAGCATCAACAGCTAACAGCAATTAGTAAGATGGTAGACTGCGAGAAGGTGACTGTAGAATGATGACAGCACGTGTTTAAAATGATATGCTCATCTTTCCTGGATTTTCAAATAGAAATCTTTGCACAAAGAGCAGATGAGCCTGGAGTTAAACGTGTACTTTGTCTCCAAAATTAACAATATTACAATGTCTTTCTATGGGCTTCTAAAATACAGGCTTTTTAATATAAGTATATATCAATGAATTAATAAAATTGTTATTAAAATTAAAAAGATGTTGTTTCTTTTTGTCTGGCTGCCTGTCTGCTGGAGATGTTATGGAGGCTCAGGGGAGGCAGAACTCAGAAAGTGATAGGGGTCTCCAGGTATCGTCATCCCTGTAACAAGAACAGAAGTTTTCTAGTATAGCCGGAACGGCCAAAGTGGTACAACTCTCCAAAGGGGAGTCTGTGAAGGGCAGGTAGCCGGGACCTGGGTACTGGGCCCACTACTATGGCAAAACCAATGACAATGGCAGTGTTCACTGACTTTTATTCTCATAGAGCTGAGGTTTGCCTTTACTTTGAGCTCCTCAACAAAGTGCAGCTGACTAGGAACCAGGAACCCAGCGTTTGTCATGATCTGAGGTCTTAGATCTTAGGATAGAAAGCTGAGACAACCCCAAGTGTGGTGGCACACATCATCAGTCCCAGTCCTCAAGGACAACCTGAGCTACAGGACTACAATGTCTCACAAAACCAAAATATGAGAGAGAGAGAGAGAGAGAGAGAGAGAGAGAGAGAGAGAGAACTGAAAAATAGAAAATGCACCCAGTAACAACATTCTTGACTTGAAGTCTGTGTGTTCATATATTTTCTTGGTTCTATTATCCATATTTGACTGAGCTGACATATAACATGGTGACTGCTAATTAACATACTTCAGTATTTACTCATAAAGTCGACAAACATGAAAGAAAAATGTCTGTGTGTTGAGGGCAGGGGTGGGAGTTCTGGTAAGTTGAAGTTGTGACTAGTGAGGTTTAGTATCACAGACTCAGGGCTTGAACCTGTTAAAATCTTGGTAAACAAATACAGTACTCAGTTCCTCAGGATTCTAGAAGGTGACTCTTGTGCTTTTCTTGTATCTCTCCATCACTCTCCTCATGGCACCCTGCACTTCCTTGTTCCTCAGGCTGTAGATGAATGGGTTCAGTGCAGGGCCAATGACTGCATAGAACACAGAGATCAGTTTGTCTCCCTCAGCGGAATAAAGGGACTTGGGCCTCAAGTACCTGATCAGCCCTGTTCCATAGTAGATGGTCACCACAGCCAAGTGTGAAGCACAAGTTGAAAAGGCCTTTTTTCTGCCCTCAGCTGAGTCTATTCTTATCACAGCCACCAGGATGCGAAGGTAGGAGAGAACAATCAGGAGGAAGGGGAACAGCACAGTGCCGGCCCCTCCAATGGCCATCATGGCCTCCAGCAGAGATGTATCTGTGCAGAACAGGTGCAGAAGGATGGGCAGCTCGCAGAAAAGATAATCAACGACGTAAGGACCACAGAGTGGGAGGATCGTGAAGCAGAGAGGTATAACGGAGGCACAAAAGCCTATGACCCAGATTGCCACGGACAGTGCTGTGCACACCACCCAGCTCATGATGAGAAGGTACCTCAGTGGGTAGCAGATTGCCACATAGCGATCTATGGCCATCACTGCAAGAAGAAAGCACTCAGTCGACTCCAAGAACAGGGTGAGGTAGGTCTGAGCCAGGCAGAATGGGTAAGATATGACCTTCCTGCTTGCAAGAAAATTGAAGAGCATCTTTGGTGCCACAACCGTGCTGAAGAAGCCATTGAGGAAAGCCAGGTGACAGAGGAAGAAATACATGGGTGTCTGCAGAGAGACATCTAGAGCCACTAATGTGACAACAGCTGTGTTCCCCAAACAGTTGGCTAGGTAGACCAGAGAGAAGATGAGGAAGAGGGGAACCTCAGTCTCAGGGTGATCAGAAAACCCAACAAGGATCAGCTCAGTGATGGTGCTAGAATTCTGGGGTCTCATGCCTGCTACTGATCCATACCTGTCCAGATGAGAAGAAATCAAAGGAACCCCATATGAAAACTCGTAGGTCAGTTTGGCCTTTTTTCACATTTGTTTTAATGTTGATGGTAACTGTATCCTAAATTTAAAGGAAGGTTTCTTTGTGAGACCTTTTCAGACACAAATTTAGCTCCTAACTCTAAGGGACTATTTTTGGCTAATGACACCAGGTCTCATAATTTCACAGGGATAATTTTACCTTCGAGATACTTATGTCAAACAGACTACATGGCACTCCTCTAACTGCATGTTTTAATTATCTGTCTCTTAAAAGTGAGCTGTAACTCCAATTTGATGTCACAAGTAAAAATTCAAAAGTTGAAATAATTGCATTCTGCTTCGGCAGGCTGATAATGGATATTTCCAAGCTCATTTAACTGAACAAGGTACCTAATGCTCCCAGACTTGATCTCTACAGGTGGAATGGGGCAGGAAGTATTTAAACTGCTTAAACAAGTTATCATTCTCAAAACAATACAACTAAGGTTTCTGGTCACAGTCTCAGAGAATATAACTGTTTGCAAAGCCAGAATTTTCTTATTATTTTTAAGTTAGCCTGCAGTGCAACGTGTTTCACCAGGCATCTTCACCCATTTTACCCTTAGTCATCTTCCTTGCTCACTCCCCACCCCTCTCCCTCTTCCCCTCTTAGTCCTCCTTTTGCCTATGTCACACGGATTCCGTTACCCTCTCTTTTGTTCCCACTGCCTGAAGATCTCTTCTTCCCCTGTCCATGGTCCCCTTTCTCGTTTCCTAACCACATCTATATACTATATACAAATTTAAATCAAAGATCTGCATATGAAAGAACTCATGTGGCATTTGTCTTTCAGAATCTCGATACCAAGGTTTTCTGTATTATATTAAACAAGGTGTGAGACACTCTTTACAGCACCCCGACTCCCAAATACACACCTAGAAGCCTACACGTCTTTAAGAAATTATGAATTACGTTTTTGAATGTTCTGAAGTGGCCAGTCTCAGCTGGCTCCATGACATGTAGAATATCATAGATGCAAACACTAGCTTTTGCTGGCATAGCAACACAACAATAAACAAAGCCAAATGATACTTTTGAGGATGTTTTCCACATAGAGGTCTGTCAGACAAAACACATGGAGCCCAGTCTTCACCTAGTTACATCCCTCCTAACTTAACAGGACTTCTGTCTCCACTAATTCATGGGCACCATTGCCCTCTTTGTCCAGTTAGAGTTTCTCAGTTTTCTCACTTCCTTCTTTCATTCCACATAAAATGCTTTTCTAGATTTTTTAAACTAGTCTCTCCTTGGTGATTTTTTTCCCTTTTGAACATTTTATATCAGTGTATCAGTCAGTAAATAGACTGCATGACACATAGCAACAATAAGAGACAGGGAGAGGAGGAGGAAGAGGGAGGGAAGAAGACAACAGACAGACAGGGAGACTGACAGAGAGGAGAGAGAGAGGGAGAGAGAGCCAGAGAGAGAAAGACAGAGAGAAAGAGAGAGAGGGAGAGAGAGCCAGAGAGAGAAAGACAGAGAGAAAGAGAGAGACAGACAGAAAGAAAGAGAGGGAAAAGCCAAAGAGAGAGAGAAAGAGAGAGAGAGTGAGAGCCAGAGACAAAGACAAAGCCAGAGAGAGAGACAGAGAGACAGAGACAGAGACAGAGACAGAGACAGAGACAGAGACAGAGACAGAGACAGAGACAGAGACAGAGACAGACAGAGGCAGTCAGAGAGCCCGCTGAGGGAGGAAATGAGCGCTTAGCAAAGACAGTTGACAAACCTGCCCAGCTTCCTGATGCTGGGAAACATGTCAGCTTGTGCTCAATACTGGCAAACTGTCAGTGGATTTTTCTAAAAAGGAGGAGTATCTTGGCTCCTCCTTTACAGGAGGCAGCATCAGGACCACAGCCATTTGCCAGCATGAGCATGCACATGTAACGTTCCCGGACTCTCTTCTCTCTTCACAGTGTGCTGCTCAGCTGTGAACACAAATCTTGTTCCAGAGCTCCCATGATTTTTGTCACGATGGTTCCCCACATTCTCTAAACATTTCCATACTCATCTCAACTTAACGATTACCGGGATTTTCCTGAAATGAAAAGAATAATGTTAGGGTCTAGATATAAATCCAGACTGGAGACTTTACTGAGTTTTGAAAAACCCATTAAGGAAGCAAAGTTTTAGGTGGGTCCCAAGGGACCCAGTTAACTTCGTGCATGAAAAACAAAAGTAAAAAATTAATTATTTTCCCACTTACTCTCAGTGTCAAATGGTTCATTAACACATCTTATAATTTCCCACTCGTGGTGACACAATGAAGCTGCCTTTCTGCTGTGAGAAAAGCATCTTAACTTGGATGATTTAAATGGAAAACACCTAAAAGCAATCTTTTTGTGACACCCTATGTTGCTTAGCTATAGTTTTGTCCTTATTATATTTATTCAGTTGTACTTACTGCAGGGAATCTGTGGCCTTCACTGTGTTTAGCCCCAGTGTGCATACACTCTGCTGTAAACACATACATCCTCTCCTGCCCTCTTTCTCCTCCCCTTCCCTTCACCTCTCTGGTCCCCTTTCGTTTACTTAACCATCCTTCTTTATATTCAGTGGGTCCATATTTCTAAATAGCTCACTTCACTCGAGGTTACAACTTCAATTTCATCAAAATTTCTACATGTAAGATTTGACTCTTCATGAGTGGTGCTCCATAGACTATGTATACCACATGCCATAGACTATGTATACCGCATGCCATAAACTATGTATATCCCATGCCATAGACTATGTATACTGCATGCCATTATCTATTCATCAGCCAATGGGCTTCTAGTCTGGTTCCAAATATCTATTGTGAGTAGAACTGCAATAATCATGGATGTGTGCACCTTCATGCCTGCAGGTGTGTCCCCAGGAGAGCTACAGCTGGATCAGATAGTAGTTCTAGCTTCAGTGTTTAGAGGAAGCTTTTCCTTACTGCTTGCTATAATGGCTTCTCTGGTTCCTTCTACCTTGTGGATTCTTAATATTTGGTCACTTCATGGTTGCCTGGAGTTCTTTAGAGTGGCAGCCACACTCACTATTTTCTTTCCATAAAATTTTACTTACTTTAGTATTTCAAATACCTATTCAGTTGTGTGTGTGTGTGTGTGTGTGTGTGTGTGTGTGTGTATGCGCACATGTGCACACCTGTGGAGAATAGAGGAAGGCATCAGATCATCTGGAACTAGAGGTACAGGTGGTTGTGAGCTGCCTAATGTGGATGCTGGGACAAAGCTAGGATCATCTGGAGGAGCAGCAAGGGTCTTAGTAACTGGACTGTCTCTCCGCCCGCCTCATCCTTTATTGATGTTTGAATGTACTATTTCCAGCCCTTTTCCTCTATCCTTGATACTTGCTTGGTCTTAGCGACTAGTAATGCCTCCCATTATGTTTTATTTAACTCATTATCTCATTTGTACTTTTTAATTTTCCTATATCTCTATTTTTTCTGTTTCCAGTCATGGTGCTGACTTCATCCACGGTGCAGACTTCATCATCTGTAGTACTGAGTTCATCATCTGTAGTACTGAGTTCATCATCCACAGTACTGAGTTCATCATCTGTAGTGATGACTTCATCATCTGTAGTGCCAAGTTCATCATCTGTAGTTGTGACGTCATCCTCTGCAGTGCTGAAGTCATCATCTATAGTGCTGACTTCATCATCTGTAGTGTTGACTTCATCATCTGTAGTGATGACTTCATGATCTGTATTGATGACTTCATCATCTCTGGTGCCTAGTTCGTCATCTGTAGTGGTGACATCATCATCTGTAGTGGTGACATCATCATCTGTAGTGCTGACTTCATCATCTGTAGTGCTGACTTCATCATCTGTAGTGCTGACTTCATCATCTGTAGTGGTGACACCATCATCTGCAGTACATATAGACTTCAACATCTGCTATATTGACTTCATCATCTGTGGTACTGATGTCTTCTCTGATGGACAACTCTCATCATCAATGTTACATCTTTTTCATGCATTTCTAGCTTTCTTCTCTAGACCCTGAACTGATGTCCTTACTCCATTCTTCTTTTCTTTGTATCCTCTTTGGAATAACTGGCTAGTTTTTCACTTTCATGTAATTTTTTGATTCATCACCTGATATTTTACACACATCAGTAATGGAGAAGTTGAGATCTTTTTGAGGAGTCCTGTTGTCTTGGTTTTTGTTTTGTCTTATTTGGTGTTTGTTTCTTTATTTGTTTCCTGTGTGATGGTTTGCATATTTATTGGCTTTGTTATTTCCAGGTTTTGGGTACTTTTGTATCAAGGAGTCTCCCTATTTATTTGTTTGTTTGTTTGTTTGTTTATTATTACACTCCAGATTTTATTCCCCTCCCAATCCACCCTCCAACTGTTCCATATCCCATACCTCTTCCCTGCAACCCCTGCCTCCATGTGGATGTCCCCAACCCACCCACCTCACCAGACCTCTAAACTTCCTGGGACCTCCAGTCTCCTGAGGAGTAGGTGTATCTTCTATGACTGAACCCAGACCCAGAGTCCTCTGCTGTATATGTGTTGGGGGTCTCATCTCAGCTGGTGTATGCTGCCTGGTTGGTGATCCAGTGTCTGAGAGATCTTGGGAGTCCAGGCTCATTGAAACTGCTGATCCTCCTACAGGGTCACCCTCCTCCTCAGCTTACTCCACCTTTTCCCTAATTCAACCACAGGAGTCAACAGCTTCTGTCCATTGATTAGATGCACATATCTGCATCTGACTCTTTCAGCTGCTTGTTGGGTTTTTTTGGAGAGCAGTCATTGTAGGTCCCTTTTTGTGAACACTCCATAGCCTCAGTAATAGTGTCAGGTCTTCGGGCCTCCCCTTGAGCTGGATCCCCCTTTGGGCCTTTCACTGGACCTTCTTTTCCTCAGGCTCTTCTCCATTTCCAAATCTGCATTTCTTTCAGACAGGAAGAATTGTGGGTCAGATTTTGACTATGGGATAGCAATCCCATCCTTCACTTGATACCCCGTCTTTCTGCTGGAGGTGGGCTCAACAAGATCCCTTTCCCCACTGTAGGACATTTCATCTAGGGTTCACCCCCTTTGAGTCCTGAGAGTCTCTCACCTCCCAAGTCTCTGGTACATTTTGGAGGGTCCTCCAACCTTCCACCTCCTGAGGTCGCCTGTTTCCATTCTTTCTACTGGCCCTCAAGGCTTCAGTCCTTTTCCCCTACTCAATACTAGATCATGTTCCCCTCTCCCACAATACCTGTCCCCTTTCTCTTCCAAGTCCCTCTCTCCCTGCCCCTTGTGGTTGCTTTCTTCTCCCTCCCAAGAGGGACTGAGGTGTACTCACTTGGGTCCTTCAGCTTGTTGACCTTTTTGAATTACGTGAACTGTATCTTGAGTACTTTGTACTTTTGTTGTTGTTGTTGTTGTTGTTGTTGTTGTTGTTGTTTTCTTTTTTGGCTAATTATCTACTTATTAGTGAGAAAATAGCATGCATGTGCTTTTGGGTCTGAGTTACCTCACTCAGAATGGTATTTCTAGTTCCATCCATTTGCCTGCAAAACTTAGGATGTCCTCATTCTTCATAGCTGTGTAGTATTCCATTGTGTAAATGAACCACAGTTTCTGTATCCATTCTTCTGTCATGGGGCATCTGGGTTGTTTCCAGCTTCTGGCTATCACAAATAAGGCCACTATGAACATAATGGAACATGTACCCCTGTGGCATGGTAGGGTCTTTAGGTAGGCCTATTTCCAATTTTCTGAAGGACATCCAAATTGATTTCCAGAGTGGTTGTACTAGTTCACAATTCCACCAGCAATGGAGGAGTGTTCCTCTTTCTCCACAACCTCACCAACATGTGTTGTCACCTGAGGTTTTGATCTTAGTCATTCTGATTGGTGTAAGGTGGAATCTCAGGATTATTTTGATTTGCATTTCTCTGATCACTAAGGACTTTGAACATTTCTTTAGGTGCTTCTCAGCCATTCCTCTGTTGTGAATTCTTTGTTTAGTTCTATACCCCCATTTTTTGATTGGGTTGTTTGGGTTTTTGGTGGTTAGCTTCTTGAGTTCCTTATATATTTCACATATTAGCCCTCTATCAGATGTGGGGTTAGTGAAGATGTTTTTGCCAATCTGTAGGCTGGCAATTTCTCTTGTCTATGTCCTTTGCCTTACAGAAGCTTTCCAGTTTCATGAAGTCCCATTTATTGATTCTTGATCTTAGAGCTTGAGCCATTGGAATTTGTTAAGGGAATTTCCCCCTGCGCCAATGAGTTCAAGGCTCTTTCCCACTTTCTCTTCTATTACATTGAGTGTATCTGGTTTTATGTTGAGGTCATTGATGCACTCAGATTTGAGCTTTGTGCATGGTAACAAATATGAGTCTATTTTCATTTGTCTACATACGGACAGCCAGTTAGACCAGCACTGTTTATTGAAGATGCTTTTTTTTCATTGTATATTTTTGGCTTCTTTGTCAAAGATCAAGTATGTGGTTTTATTTCTGGGTCTTCAATTCTATTCCATTGATCAACCTGTCTGTCTCTGTACTGAAATCATGCAGGTTTTATCACTATTGCTCTATAGTAGAGCTTGAGATCAGGGATGGTGATTCCCCCAGCCTTTCTTTTATTGTTAAGAATTGTTTTTGCTATTCTGGACTTTTTGCCTTTCCAGATGAATTGGAGAATTGCTCTTTTCATGTCTTTGAAGAATTGTGTTGGGATTTTGATGGGGATTACATTGAATCTGTAGATTGACTTTGGTAGGATGGCCATTTTTACTATGTTAATTCTGCCAATTCATGAGCATGGGAGATCTCTTCAGTTTCTGAGATCTTCAATTTCTTTCTTGAGAGACTTAAAGTTATTGTCACACATATCTTTTACTTGTTTGGTTAGAGTTACCTCAAGATATTTTATATTATTTGTGACTATTGTGAAGGGAGTTGTTTCCCTAATTCCTTTCTCAGCCTGTTTATCATTTTTATAAAAGAAGGCTACAAATTTATTTGAGTTAATTTTATATCTGGCCACTTTGCTGAAGTTGTTTATCAGCTGGAGAAGTTCTCTGATAGAATTTTTGAGGTCGTTTATGTATACTATCATATCATCTGCAAATAGTGATACCTTAATTTCTTCTTTGCCAATTTGTATCCCCTTGATCTCTTTTTGTTGCCTAATTGTTCTAGCTAGCACTTCGAGTAATAATTGAATAGATATGGGGAGAATGTGCATCCTTGTCTTGTCCCAGATTTTGGTGGGATTGCTTCAAGTATCTCTCCATTTAATTTGATAGTAGCTGTTGGTTTGCAGTAAATTGCTTTTATTATGTTTAGGTATGGGCCTTGAGTTCCTGATCTCTCCAATACTTTTAACATGAAGGGGTGTTATATTTTGTCAAATGCTTTTACTACATTTAAGGAGATGAGCATGTGATTTTTTTTTCCTTTGGATTTGTTATATAGTGGATTACATTAGTGGATTTTCATAGGTTGAACCAACCTTGCATTCCTTGGATGAAGCCTACTAGATCGTGGTGAATGATGGCTTTGATGTGTTCTTGGATTCAGCTTACAAGAATTTTATTAAATATTTTTCATCAATATCCATAAGCAAGATTGGTCTAAAGTTCTCTTTTTCGGTAGGATCTTTGTATGGTTTAGGTATCAGAGTAATTGTGGCTTCATAGAATGAATTAGGCAGTGTTCCTTCTGTTTCTATTTTATGGAATAGTTTGAGGAATATTAGTATCAGGTCTTCTTTGAAGGTCTAGTAGAATTCTGAACTAAATCCATCTGGCCCTGGGCTATTTTTGGTTGGAAGGTTTTTAATGGCTTCTTCTATTTCCTTTTGGGATATAGGCCTGTTTAGAAAGTTTACCTGCTCTTGATTAAATTTTGGTATGTGGTATCTGTCTAGGAAACCATCCATTTCATCTAGATTTTCCAGTTTTGTTGTGAATAAGCTTTTGTAGTAGGATCTGGTAAGATTTTTAATTTCTTCCATTTCTGTTGTTACGTCTTCCTTTTCATTTCTGATTTTGTTAATTTAGATACTGCCTCTGGGCCATTTAGTTAGTTTGGCTAGGGTTTATCCATCTTGTTGATTCTCTCAAAGAATCAGCTTTTGGTTTTGCTGATTCTTTGTATTGTTCTTTTTTTTTCTATTTGGTTGATTTCAGCCCTGAGTTTGACTATTTCCTGCCATCTACTCCTCTTGAGTGAGTTTGCTTCTGTTTGTTCTAAAGCTGCCAGGTGTGCTGTTAACTTGCCGGTGTAAGATCTCTCCAGGTTCTTTACCAGTGCACTTAGTGCTATGAATTTCCCTCTTAGCACTGCTTTCATTGTGTCTCATAAGTTCGGGTATGATACGTCAACATTTTCATTAAATTCCAGGAAGCCTTTAATTTCTTTCTTTATTTATCATTCAGTAGAGAGTTGTTCAGTTTCCACGTGTATGTGGGCTTCCTGTTGCCTTGCTGTTATTGAAGACCAGCCTTAGGCCATGGTGATCTGATAGGGTGCATGGGCTTATTTCAATCTTGTATCAATTGAGGGTTGTTTGTGGCCAATTAAATGGTTGGTTTGGGAGAAGGTACCATGAGGTACTGAAAAGGTGTATTCTTTTGTTTTAGGGTGAAATGTTCTGTAGATATCTGTTTAAATCCATTTGATTAGTAATTTCCATAAGTTTCACTGTGTCTCTGTTCCGTTTCTGTTTCAATGACCTGTCCACTGGTAAGAGTGGGGTATTGAAGTCTCCCAATATTGTTGTGCGGAGTTCAATGTGTGTTTTTAGCTTTAGGAAAGTTTCTTTTATGAATGTGGTACCCTTGCATTTGTTCAGAATTTGTTCAAGACTTTGTCTTGGTGGGTTTTCATTTGATGAAAATGAAGTGTCCTTCCTTATCATGCTAGCTATCTTTTGGTTGAAAGTTTATTTTATTAAATATTAGAATGGCAACTCCATCTTGTTTCTTGGGATCATTTGCTTGGAAGAACTTTTTCTATCCTTTTATTCTGAGATAGGGCTGCCTTTGTTATTGAGGTGTGTTTCTCGTATGTAGCAAAATTCTGGATCTTGTTTGAGTATCCAGTCTGTTAACTTATGTCTTTTTATAGGCGAGTTGAGTCCATTAATATTGAAAGATATTAAAGACAAATGACTGCTGGTTCCTGTTACATGTTTTTGTAGGTGCCTTTATGTGCTTGTGGTTCTCTCCTTTTGCCTTTGTTGTAAGATACTTATTATCTTGTCTCTTCTTTAGTGTAGGTATCTTCCTTGTGTTGGTTCCTTCTAGGACCCTCTGTAGGACTGTATTGGTAGATAAATGCTGTTTGAATTTGGTTTTGTCCTCAAATATTTTTCTTTCTCAATCTATATCGATTGAGAATTTTCCTGGGTTTAGTAGCCTGGGCTGGCATATATGTTCTTTTAGCATTTGCATGACCTCTGACCAGGCTGTTCTGGCTTTCATAGTCTCTGTTGAGAAGTCTGGTGTAATTCTGATAGGTCTGCCTGTGTATATTACTTGGCCCTTTTCTCTTGCAGCTTTTAATATTCTTTCTGTGTTCTGTGCATTTAGTGTTTTGATTATTATATAATGAGACTATTTTCTTTTCTGGTCCCATTTGTTTGGTGTTCTATAGGTTTCTTGTACCTTTATGGCCATATCTTTCTTTAGTTTCCTTCTATGATTTTGTTAAAGATGTTTTCAGGTCCTTTGACCTGTGAATCTTTGTTCTCCTCTATTCCAATTATTCTTAGATTTGGTCTTTTCACTGTATCCTGAATTTCCTGAATGTTTTGGGTTAGGAGTTTTTTTTAATGTTTTGAATTTTCTTTGACAGTTGTGTCAATCTCGTTGACAGTATCTTCTACGTCTGAGATTCTCCCTTCTATCTCTTGTATTCTGTTGGCGATACTTATATCTGTAACTCCTGACCTCTTTACTAGGTTTTCCATTCCCAGGTTTGCCTCCATTCGTGTTTTTATTATTGTTTCTACTTCCAACTTTAGGTCTTGAACCACTTTATACAATTCCTTCACATCTTTAATTGTGTTTTCCTATATTTCTTTAAGGGATTTATTTCTTTCCTTTTTAATGGCTTTTAACTGTTTACCTGTGTTTTCCTGTATTTCTTTCAGTGAGTCATTTAAATCCTCCTTAAAGGACTTTATTATCTTCATAAGATAGGATTTTAGGTCAGCTCCCTGTTTTTATGGTACATTGGTGTATTCAGGGCTTGCTGTGGTGGGAGAACTGGGTTCTGATGATGCCCAAGTGTATTGGCTTTTGTTGCTTATGGTCTTGCACTTGTCTTTCATGATCTGGTTATCCCTAGTGTTTGCTGGTCTGGGTGACTCTGTCTAGAGACTGCCTCTTTTGTCCCTGGGTTTCAACAGGTCTCCTGGTAGGCCTTTAGCCCTGGCTGTAGCAGACCTCCTGTGGGGCTTTCCAACTGGAAGGTATTCAAAGGGCCAGAGAATCTGCTGATTTGTTGCCCTGGCTGCAATAGATCTCCTGGAAGGTCTCCAGACTCTTGGATCTTCAGAGGAGCAAACTGTTGTCCTGTGTGAAGCTGATCTCCAGGGGTGGGGAGGTCAATGGACTGTGGGTTTTGTTTCCTTGTGTGCAGCCAAACTCCAGGGAGGCTTTCAGTCTTTTGGGTCAGTTGCCCTGCATGCCACAGAGGCCCTGAGATGTCTTCAGACTGTGGTGTCTGTGGCCCAGTTGCTCTGTGTACAGAGGAACTCCTGGGATGCCTTTAAGCTGTGGTGTCCTGGGAGCAGTGGATCTCCTGGGATGTCTCCAGTTGTGGTGTCAGATGCCCTGGGTGCATCAGATCTCAGGATGTGGTATCAAATGCTCTGAGTGCAGTGGTTCTTCTGGTATGCCTCAAGATATGATGTCAAGTGTTCTGAGTGCAGCAGATCCTCTGGTATGCCTCAGTATATAGCATCTTCTGAGGAGCAGACTAGCTACAAGTCTGTCCCAAGGAGTCTCCTCTTAAGGACTCAACTCTGAGGACCAACCAGAGTGGAGAAAGCAAACTACTACAACAATAACAATGTCAAGCTGGACAATACATAATAATACACTTACAATTGATTCCATCCCAGTAACACATTGCCAATTACTATAGAACTCAATGGTAGACAATAAGGAACATGATTCAATGATGTTAGAAGTTGTTTAGGGTAAAGGTAGAACCAGGTGTGTGACTGAGATAGATAGAGGGTATGGAGAAAGCACTGGAGAAGGAAGAGAAAGGGAATGGAGGGAGGCTTTTATTTTTATGTTTTATTTTATTACAATGATTTTATGTTTTATTCCCTCCTTCCTAGACAGAAGGAAAGAAGAATAAAATGATCAGCAAGCAATGAAAATGATCAAAATCCCCAATAATAAACCAAGGGCATAAGCAAAGTTAGATACATGTATTGAAGAGAATAAAAGTTTTAGAAAGAACTTTTTAAAAGCTTTCACAGATTACTATGGGGCCAGCAAAATGGCTACACTTGCCGCCAAGCCCAATTTCATGTGTTTGATTCCTGGTATCCACAAGTGGAAAGAGAGAACTGATCTTTACACATGTACTATATGCCCCATACATACACCATCCCCAACACACAATAAATAATTGCAAAACATTTAGAAATAAGAAAATAAATATGGTTGGGGATTTAGCTCAGTGGTAGAGCGCTTGCCTAGCAAACACAAGGCCCTGGGTTCAGTCCTCAGCTCAGAAAAAAGAAAAAAAAAAGAAAGAAAATAAAAAAGACACAGCATTTAAAAAAAGAAAATAAATATACTAGCAGAAGTATGACTGTATATGGATATCCATAGCCAATATGTTCCTTAATGGTGAAAGACTGAAAACTTTCCCATTAAGATCAGAAGCAAGACAAGAATCCAAATGGAAACATATTAGGAATGTCTCTGTTATCAGCCAACCGAAAAGAAATTCTGAATTAGCTATTTTTCTTGTTGCTGTACTCTGAAGTGAGAAAAACACTTGACAAAAGCCACTGAAAAAGGAAGGGTTTACTTTGACTTAAAGTCCAATGTGATGCTGTCTCTCATGGTATACAGAGTGCAGTCACAGGAACACTAGGGAGTTGTTCATATTGTATCCCAATACAGGAAGCCCCAAACAGACAGGAAGTGGGTCCACTGGACTATCAGACTTCAAGGCCTGCCCACAATGACCCATTTCTTCCAGCAAGGCTCCACCCGTGCAAGGTTCCACAACAGCTATTTAGGATCCCTTAAGAGGTCTTTCTTAGTTAGGGTTTCTATTGTTGCAACAAAACACCATGGCCAGAATGCAAGTTGGGAAGGAAATGATTTATTTAGTTTATGTTTCCATATCACTGTTAACCACTGAAGGAAAGAAGTCAACATGGGAATTCAAGCAGGGCAGGAACCTGGAGGCAGGAGCTGAGGCAGGTGCTGCTTACTAACTTTCTCCCTTCAGCTTGCTCAGTCTACTCTCTCATAGAACCTAGGACCACCATCCCAGGGATAGCACCTCCCACAGTGAGCTGGGCTTCCTCATATTGATCATTAATTGAGAAAATGCGTGACAACCAGGTACTACGGAGTCAGTTTCTCAATTGGTGCTCATTCCTTCCTTTCAGATAACTGTAGTTCGTGTGTCAAGTTGGGATAGGACTAACAAGCACAGTGTTCGTATGCATTTTGGCCTATATTTTTCTACTTCCAAGAAACTCCACTGGGATTACTACCAGGGATTTTATTACATGTTGGGTAGCATTGAGATTTAAACATATCAACCCTTTTGTGAATAAATATGGATGTTCATATTTATTCCCTTTAACTTTCATCACCAGTGTTATGTAGTTTTGGGTACAGAGAACTTCTTCCATTTCTTTGAGCAAATTGATCCCTAAGCATTTTATTCCTGTGTTGTAAATGGCAGTTTGCTTAATTATTTTTGCATTATTCATTGACAGAGTATGAAATCCTACTAATTACAGTGTGCTGACATTGTACCCTGTAATTTTTCTGAATTCATTAACTGTGATAAGAATTTAATGTGATATCTAGTATACTCTGGAACACATAGAAATCCTTACGATTTGACTGCGAAGTTTATCCCATGGGCTCACATGGTGAGTGGCTCTGTTGTGGGAGCTTGTGGAACCTTTAAGATGCGGGGAATTGGGTTTTCTTTATTTACTAAGGTTTGTTTTGTGGCCTATAATGCCATCGATTTTATAGAGGGTTCTATGTGTCATTGATAAGAATGTATATCCTCCATCTCCTGTAGAAAAATCCTGCAGGTAGCCGAGTGAACTCTGTTCCCCTTCCTGATATATAGTAGCCCTCTTATGATTAGTTTTAAAACTTTCTTTATCATATGAGAACAGCTACCCCAGTGTGACCGTGGCCTCCGTTTTGCTTATCTTAATTTCTAACCTTTGATTCTTGGTTTATAGAGGTCATTCCTACCCATGTGTGTTTCTTTTTTTTATTAATTTATTTACTTTACACTCATCGATGCTTCCCCTCCGTCTCTTCCCTCCTAGTCCCTCCCTCTTATGTCTATGACCCCTCTCCCTCCCTTTCTCCTCAGAGAAGGGGAGGCCTCCCATGGTTACCAACCTACCTTGGCGTATCAAGTTGGAAATCTCAACCTAAATAAGAGTAGGCACATCTTTTACTATTGAGGTTAGACAAGGCAGCCCACTTAGGGGAAAGGGGTCCAAAAGCAGGCAACAGAGTTAGAGACAGCCCCCTCCTTCTTAAGTTGTTAGGGATCCCACATGAAGACCAAGTTGCAAATCTGTTACATCGTGTACAGGGCCTAGGTCTGTCCCATGCACGCTCTTTGGTTGGAGGTGTAGTCTCTGTGAGCTCCTATGGGTCCAGACTCTGTGGGTTTTCTTGTGGTGCACTTGACCCCTCTGCCTCCAGCAATCTTTCCTCCCCTCTTCCACAGGATTCCCCAAGCTCTCTCTAATGTTGGCTGTGTGTCTCTGCATGTTTCCTTTGGCTGCTGGATGGAGCCTCTTGGAAGACAGTTATGCTAGGCTCCTTTCTGCAAACATAGTAGAATATTATTAATCGAGTCTGGGGTGGGTTCTCTCTCATGGCATGGGTCGCAAGTTGGTCCAGTCATTGCACGTGTGTTTCTTGACCATACTTTTTGGGGATGGTTTATAGAAATTTTTGTCATTTTCACAGAGAAGTTGATTACCACCATGGAATATAAATCATGGGGAAGGGCAGGGATTACACACTTGTATGTCATAGGCTTACCGAAGGGATAACAAACTTTATTGAATGGAAATGAACCCAAGTGTGATGCAGCCAAAATGCAGTCACTGCTAAGTATGATAAATCCTGATCAAGTTACAGAATGTTAGCAAATGTGTATGAGTGTGCATGTATGAGAGTGTGTATATGCATATGAGATTATGAGTGTGTGAGTATGTATGACTGTATATGCGACAGTGTATAAGTGTGTATGAGTATGTGTAAGTGGGAGTGTGTGAGTGTATATGTGAGTTTGTGTGTATGTGTGAGTGTCTGGGTGTGTTTGAGAGTGTGTGTAAGTGTATGTGTGAGAGTAGATGTTTATGAGTGTGTGTCAGTGTGTGTGAAAGAGAGTATATGAGTGCTGTGTATGTATGAGAGTGTGTGTGTGTTTGTATGTATACATGTGTGTGAGTATATGTATGGGAGTGTGTGAGTGTGTTTGTGTGTATTTGAGAGTGTGCCTGAGTGCATGTGAGTGTGTGAGAGTATTGTGTGAGTGTATGTGAGTGTGTGAGATTATTGTTTGAGTGCATGAGTGTGTGTTCTACACATATGTATGTGAAAGTTCATCTGCTCTTGTGAACCTTCTGCTGTATTCCCTTGAGGCAGGATGTCTTGTTGGACTTGGAGCTAGCTGGCAGCCTGTCCAGGGTCTCCTCCTCCTCCTCCTCCCCAAGTCTGACAAAGCCTTTCAGATTCCCTGGGCCTGATGAATATATATATATATATGGTTTCCAGTGTCCCCAGCCCACTTCCCTTTGCAGATCAGTCTGGTATAGATAGGACGTGGCCAAATACTAAGTTGTGACTTCAGCCCAAGGCATTTCCCCAACAGGACCAAGAGTCCAGACAATGTTCCTCTTGCCAAGAGTCCTGTATGGCCAACCCAAATGGTAAGAAATAAGAGGGCAGGAGATTCGGTTTCTTCGTGGGTGGCTGCCCGATTGTGCCTAAGCTTATTCAGATTTCCGTTACAACCTGGATGTCTGAATTGGTGCTTATCTTTACTTTTTAAGTTTTAAAATATTTGATTTTCTTAGCTACCAATGTATTTTCTCCCCCCTCCACTACCACTAATTAACACTTTACATTCCAAATGCAGTCCCCCTCTTCTGCCAGTCCCCCTCATGCAACCCCTCCCCCATATCCTCCTCCCCTGTCACATTGTCCCTCCTCCTCTCTCCTCTTCTGAGAAGGGAGGCTCTCACTGGGCCCCAACCCACCCTGGCACATCAAAAATCATTGCAAGCCTAGGCACATCCTCTCCTACTGAGACCAGACAATGCAGCCCAGTTAGGGGAACAGGATCCACAGGTGGCCAACAGAGTCAGGGACAGCCCCTGCTCCAGTAGTTGGAGGACCTGAATGAAGACAAAGCTCTATACCTGCCGCATGTGTGCAGAGGGCCTAGGTCCAGCCCGTGTATGCTTTTTGGTTGGTGGTTCAGTTTCTGAGAGCCCCCAAGTTGACCGCATTTTAAAATCCAATTAGTCTGCATCTTTTCATTGATGAGTTAAGTCTATTTGCCTTCAAGGTTGTAACTGAAAATGATTAGCAAATGCTAGGATTTTACTGTTTGCTATTCTAGACGATTAATGGTTATTACTTTTCTCCCATCCCTGGTAATTAATGCTGGGTGCTTTCTAGTCTGCAGTGTCAGACATAATTGGCTATTTTCCCGTCCTCCTCTGCTCTTCTCCTGCTGTCATGGGTTGCATTTTCACTGTGTTCTTGTGTGAGACACTATCTCTCTTCCTCCTCTATGATCAGTACTCTTGCAAGAGTATTCTGCGGTGCTAGCTTGGTTCTCAGTAGTTCCCTTAATTTCTGCTTGCCTTAACCTAATTTTTACTTCTCCATCTATTTTAATACACAGTTTTGCTGCATAAACTTTCCATGATGGAAGTGACATTTAATCTGAGCAGTACAGCATACACAAATTAACCTAAAGCCATTTGTTTAAAGACTTTAAAGATAAATTCCAAGTCTGGCTCCAATGACAATAGAATAATGTGCTTTTATTATTAGAATTACTATTGTTGTCTTCTTGTTATTGTTACATATAATAACTTTGTATTGTCTCCTATTTATATTTCAATGAGGAGTAAAGTGTGAAGACCCAGGCAAAAAGGCTCTGCCACCTGTCAGCCCTGATGCCCCAAAGCTGTGACTCCAGCTATGGCCAATAGAGGGCAGAAATCCCAGAAATTTGTTCTGCTTCTGGATGTTCCGTCATGGTCAGTCACTTGCTAGTCTGCTGCGCTGCCCTGGAGTTGTTGAGGCTGATGAGGCAGCCAGGAGTGGGAAAGCCAGATAAAGCTCAGGCATTGAGGTGTGAACTTAATCAGAGGTTTGCTGGAGGAAACAGACCTACCCGTAGGCAAGGTTTTAAACTAGGTCTGAACCACACATTTTTTTTTAAAAGCAACATTATATAAGCAAAGCAAGAATGTAGGGTGGGTAGTTTAGAAACCTAGACTGGCCTCATTTCATCCCCTCACCTCTGCCTTGGTTTTCTCCATGGGCCCCATCCTTCAGTCAGCCTTGGCTTGTGACTGCCCCAATGTCCATATGTAGTAGTCTAACAAAAAATTTGAGAGACTGGCCAACCAGTGTCTGGCCCTAACTTGAGAGAGCCAACCACTGACATTAGTAATGATACTCAGCTATGCTTGCAGGAGCCTAGTTACTGTCTCCTGAGAGACTTCATCCAGCAGCTGATGGAAACAGATGTAGAGACCATCAGCCAAACATTAGGTGAAGCTTGGGGAGTCTTTTGCAAGAGTGGGGGATTGGATTTAGAGAGCCAGGAGGTCAAGAACACCACAAGATGATCTACAGAGCCAACAAAACTGGGCCCATGGGGGCTCACAGAGACTGAACTACCAACCACAGAGCATGCAGGGACTGGAGCTAGGACCCCTACACATTTGTAACAGATACTCAGCTTGCTCTCATGTGGGTCCCCTAACAATTGGAACTGGGGCTGTCCTAATTGTTGCCTGCCATTGGATTCCCTTCCTCTACCTGGACTGCCATGTTGGGCCATAGTAGGAGAGGTTGTATCTAGTCCTACTCTGACTTGATGTCCCAAGCAGGGTGGTACCCAAGGAGGGGGTGCTACCCTTTCTCTGAGGAAAAGAGGGGAATAATAGAAGGAGGGGCTAGTGAGGATGGGAGGCAACAACAGCAATAGACACCATAGGAAGAAGGGCTTGCAGGGCACATAACTCTGTGCTTTCTACTTCCTCCCATAAGGACCTCCAGCCCGTGGCAAGGTACTGCTCACACTCACGGAATTGTCCCTCAAGCTTCCATCTGTCATGTCAGCCTTTCCTGGAAGCTTCTCTACAGGCAAACAGAGCTGTTTTCAGCATCCCTTATTCCAGTCAAGTCCACAACCAAGACCAGCCATCACTCTCACGGTCAACATCTCAGCCATTCACATTCTGAGAGTGAGTAACACACTGTGCATGCGTGAACAAACATCATGCTGCCGGTGACACTGAATAAAAAGAAGTGCGTGGCTCAAACAAAGAAAGGGATCACACAACAGACACGAAGGAGTATAAATTCCAAATGCACTGGCCCATGGCAACACTGTGCATGTGCACTACAACACTGGTTATGAAGAGGGAGGTGATAGCTGCCGAGACCTCACACACTCAGACATTGATCATGCAGATTCCCTCATGCTGACAGTCTCCACAAGGTGGCATTGCCCAGAGTCTCTGCAAAGGCTTTGGGCCCCTGTGGCTGCCAACACAGATCTTGTCATTTCCACCACCTGCTGGTTCAGTCTGGAACTGCTATGAACTTCTGTAGGTGCTCACAGTGAGGATGCCGAGAGACCTGTTGATGGACAAACAGATCTTCTGCGTCTTTGCATTGAAGCATGGTGAGCAGAGCAAGCTTCCTGGGCAGCTGTTTCTTGGTCACTGTGTAAATGGACATGTGAGGAAGACTGAGGGGAGAAGTGGCCCCATGGGGAGCACAATGTGAATGATGGAAGGAAGCAAGCATCATGGGAGAAGCCACATCCTCCGCAGCCACAGACCACTCCCTTATGAACAATCCTCCCAAATGGGATCCTGCCCACCCTGCTTCAGCTCTCCTGTCCTACACCTTTTTGCTGGGAAGTAAATCACTAATCATTACTTAATCAGTAACATTAATTAGTAATCACTAATCCAGAATTCATCACTGATTTCATGGGCCCAGCTCAAAACTATTGGGATTCTCAACCACATCCCTAGAATGGACAGACTGACACATCCATAGTGGGTCTTGAAGGCATCACATCTTGGATTCCCCTCTTCTCTCCTGTGCTCCACAGGCTTTCCTTCCATCCTCTGAGATTTGTACCTCTCTCTGCAAAGCCTGGATGAACCCCTGTGTCTGCACTTGAGCTCTTTCTTTCAGTCACACCACACTGGGGCAGGTGTCTACCACAGTTTTTGCTGTGGCAACAACTCAATGGGATCCTAGTTTCCAACATCTGCTTCCAACCCTAGACTGAACTCTGAAAACATTATTGAAATTATAGTTCAGTTTTGAGAATGTTCCTTGTAGCAATTTCCAACCCCAATAAGCCCATATGAAAACACACAATCTAGGTATTACAATTACAAGCTATATGCCTAGATCGGGCAGATCTACTGCTACATTAACTCATTACCCAGCTATGAGACCCTTTGCTACTTGCAGTTTCTCCTGGCCACGTGGTTCTGCTCCATTATGGCTTTATCCTCCTCCTCCTCTTCTTCAGTCTTCTCTCCTTTCCTTCTCCTTCTACTCCCCCTACCTCTCCTGACTTCATTATCCAAAATGAGAGGTTCCACCTTTCCCTTCCACTGCCCAATCAAAGGCTCTAGCCTTTATTGACCAGTTAGAATGGGGAGAAGGTTCACATGAGATTACGTGGATTTCTGATCAACTCCTCATTGTGGAGGTGAGGAACCCTCTTGAGGAAGCAGAATTAGAATCAGAATGCAAACAGCACCAGGGGAGCCCACAACAGTTGATGATTTGAAATTTATCCATTGCTAAATACTATTTATCTGGCAAACCTGCTCTTTTCCTGTGTCCCCTTTGACAGGAGGTCTTGGTGACTCATTTAACCAACTTATGGTCCTGTTTCTAGTCCTTCTGGACTCCATCTGAGGAATTACACTCATCCAGGAATTTACTAAGTCCTACTTGTCACTAAGGAGCTGAGTTCTCATTTCTTGCCCTGAAACCAATGAATGAGAAAGGGGGGCTGGAGATATAATCCAACACTCCTCTCCAGTAAATAAACTCTAAAGGTCACAACTACAAAACACATCAAGAGATAACAAACATAAAAAGATGGAAAATAGGGTGTCAGAGTTGAAATTGTAGGGTAAGACTTAAAGCTACACTTTACCTATTTTGATTGTGACTAAAATCAGTCTCTTTAGAATAATTATTTTACTATAGGATTATTTCTTAGTCTCATGATAACCACAAAGTAAAATTTGTACACAGATTGAAGCAAAAAGAAAAGGCTCCCAGGTGTTGGGGATTTAGCTCAGTGGTAGAGCGCTTGCCTAGCAAGCGCAAGGCCCTGGGTTCAGTCCCCAGCTCCGAAAAAAAGAAAAAAAAAAGAAAGAAAAAGAAAAGGCTCCCAGTAATGTTACTAGAGAAATGTCACCTCAGCATGAAAGCAGACGGTGAGAAGAGAGAAAAGGAGGAATGTACAGGCAATTAGGGAACAAGAGATGGTGCAAAGGCATGCTCTTGCTTGCCATAGTTACCATGGCTGCCCATGGATTATGTTATCCCATTAGAACACACAGAGCCAAGAAGGGGTAAAAGATAAGGTCCAATACGATGCCTGAATAAAATCCGTTTCATCAATGATGGCATACTTCAGTTCCCAGAACACAACCATCCGTAAATCAAGCTCTAGAGGATCTGGTAACATGTTCTGGCCCCTTTGCCACTGCACACACACACTCTCACACACAGACATACATATACTCACATTCCACATACACACACACATGCATGCTCACATAAATTCACATTCACTCAGGCACACACAAACATACACAAACACACACAAAAACACATACACAGACACCTAGCAAACACTGATACACACATACATGCACACAGAGGCACACCAGAAGCTGAAATACAAATAGACACACAGAGACACACATGCATACACACTAATACACATGCACATACAAACACAAAAACTCACACACAGAGAGACACAATATAGACACACACACAAACAGATATGCACAAGAACTCACACACATATAAACACAAACATACACACAAAAACACACATATCCTTCAAGATAAAAATCTTTGTTTTAAAGACCAGGAAAAAATGTTTAATTGCTGAATTCCAGTAAGTGTTACAATAGTTACAACAGTACTCCAATTGTTCCAGAACATTAGGGAAGAGGAATACATTCCAATCCCTCACAAGAGGCTGATACTGTTATGATACATACAGCAAAGAAGCACATACCAAAAACCATGGAACAATCTTCAAGACAAACATTTATGCTGACGTCTTCAGAGAATAGTGGCAAATGATATTGAATGTTCCATTTTTGCTCATTATGAACAAAAGGGACATACCCCAGGAATATCAGCTTATACAGTACACACAAGAAAAAAGGGAATGAGACCCCTACAATGCTGTCAGTGCACACAACAAGCCCATTTTACTGAGTCAGGGCCCATTTCTGATAGAATGCCCTGAAAAACTAGGCACAGAAAATGCACGTTGCTACAAGACAGAGTTCCTTAATGACAGATAGAAAGCATCATGCCATAGGGTATGTCACATGAGCAGCCTGCAACTAGCCTCAGCATGGAACAACAGACATGTAGATACAGGGACAGGAAACTATTCTTTATAAATTACTTACTTTAAAGTTTCTCGAAGGAGGGGTTTCATACCTAAGAATTTCTTCATAGCCTCTGTGACATTCTTATTCCTAAGGCTATAGATTAGTGGGTTCAACAGAGGCGTGAGTATGGTGTAAAACACAGACACCACCATGTCCTTCTCAGAGGTATGGAGGGAGGCAGGGAGCATGTAGGTGTAGATAGCAGCGCCATAGAAGAGGATGACCACAGTCATGTGGGAGGAGCAGGTGGCAAGAGCCTTCTTCCTGCCCTCTGCTGAGTTCATCCTGAGAACAGTGAGGAGGATGGATGAGTAGGATCCTGAAATGACTGTCACAGGGATGAGAAGCATGAGCACACAGCACACATACATGAAGGTCTCATAGAGCCAGGTGTCTGAGCAGGAGAGCTTTGTCACAGCAGGGACCTCACAGAAGAAGTGATGGATCTCCCGAGATCCACAAAATGGGAATGTCATGGTGACAGGGGTGAACATGAAGCCATCTAAGGATCCCAGGAGCCAACAGACAGACAACAGGAGGAGACACACCCTGTGGTTCATGAGGACAGGATAACGGAGTGGATGGCAGATGGCCACATAACGGTCATAGGACATGGATGCCAGAAGGAAAAATTCTGAACCTGCTAGTGTCACATAGAGAAACATCTGCAGCCCACAGGCTGCACCTGAGATCTTGTGGCTCCCCAGGACCTGGTCCATGAGCATCTTGGGCACAGTGACAGAAATGTACATCATGTCCATGAGGGACAGCTGGCTGATAAAAAAGTACATGGGTGTGTGGAGGTGGGTGTCAGAGAGTATCAGCAGGATCAGGAGGGCGTTCCCAGACAAGGCCATCAGGAAAACCACAAATATGACCCCAGCAAGCAGGGCAGGGTGTTTGGATTGACTGAAGAATCCCAGCAGGGTGAAATCTGATGGTCCAGTGTAGTTGTTCATCCAGGTGGTGAGGTTCATTGGTGTCTCCTAGGCAACCAATAAGGTTTTTGGGATTAGTGTTCTAGAAATACGTGCTCGTGATTTGTGCCTTAACCTTCCTGTGATAAATTCCCCGGGCCTGGAGATCTCAGGATTTCAAATTAATTCACATCTTGGTCAGAAGCATTAGTTATTGAGGGTAAATTTTCCATATTTCAAAGTCATGAACTCTCCCAATAAGAGATAATGTCTTTTCCCAAGTACTACAGGCTTGAGAAAGCTGTCCCATGCTAACTCCACTGGGGATTCAGGGACAAAACGTAAAGTCAAAATTATGTTGAAAAGAATTGATCTTAAAATATGAAATAAGCCTTGGCCTTTATGGTTTAAGGATGCAATTGAAATCTTTAAGACTGAGGTATATTTCATATAAAAATATTTTAAGGTAATAAGTTAAAGGAGACATTTCACCCAGGTGGTCCTCCTTAGTCCCCAGGATCCGTACACTCAGAGTTTCTGTGCTGGCTGGAGAGAGCCTCACCTTCACACAAGAAGGACCAATCCTAAGAACCCTAAGAAGCTTGGGGCAAGAAACCCACTAAGTGATCAAATACTGCCACCAGTCCACTATCACTCAACCTAGCAGTCCTCCATCTGAAATAACACTGTCTGTCTAAATAATGCTGCTGAGATGATGGTGGGAATGGTACTGCCACCAATGATGAAGATGTAGATGAGGCCAATGATGATGATGATGATGATGATGATGATGATGATGATGATGATGATGACAATGATGACGACAATGACAACGATGAAGATGACACCACCGCCAATGATGACAATGATGACACCAGTGATGATGATGATGATGATGATGATGATGATGATGATGATGATGAGACGATGAGAAGGCTGAGACAATGCTGATATCTTTGCCTTCCGATTTTGATTTTGCCAAGGTTAATTAAAGCAAAACAAGAAAAGTTCTATTTTTCAATATCCCAAGATAAAAGTGGATGAGCACACACATTGTAATAGAGTTAAGAACTTGCTATCCTGAATAGCCATCTCAGAGATGTGTAATATGATTGTATTATGAGCTAAAAGACTTTGGTTCTCCAGTTTAAATATTGCTTAAGGATTTAGTTTTCAAAAACCAGTAAGGAAAAAAAATCTTCAAATAAGAAATGTATATACCATATTAAGAATTAGTATTTGAAATTATCTATGTGTTTGTAGGTTTGCTTATGTTGTATAAATGTATAAACACCATAAAGTGTTTGGATAAGCAATTTTGTGAGCACGGGAATTTACAAGTACATACATGTATATACATAGATACAGACAGGCAGACAGAGAGACAGACAGACAGATAGATAAGTAGATAGGTTTAGCCTGATTAGCATAGTTGTTAGAAAAGGTCACCCATGTAGGGTCTGAGCCTCTGCAAATTTATTCACTCATGTATGCACTATGTGCTCCAAATCTGTAGAATCAGAGGTGACTGTGGATGTCAGACACCATCATCTGCTTTGTTGGTCATCACGATCTATATCTCTTGGAGTCCAAGAGTCAGAGAGACGTCTGGGTACCACTGAGATGCCTCTGGCATGAGCTGCAGGCTCCTTGTGCTCCATTGGTGATAATGGATTCTAGGTGAGACTCTGAAAACCTGCCAAGGAGACTTTAAACTTGATGGTGCTTAAAGAGGCTTCTGCCAGCCTATAGAAGACAATATATACAAATGAGGAATGAAATGTTTAAAGGGCTGCAGAAACATAAAAGCAACAGGTACAAGGTACACCTAGCCTTTCTGAAGTCAAACAAAACTTAAGCCATGATTCTGTAAACAGACCGAATTTTTTCAACATAAAAATCATACGAATTTTTTAAGGGGTGTGTGTGTGTGTGTGTGTGTGTGTGTGTGTGTGTGTGTGTGTGTGTGTGTGTGTGTGTGTGTGTTGCCTGCTTGTATGTACGTGCACTACATGTGTCCCTGCCCTAGGAGGGGAAGAGGATGCCAGACCCTCAAGAACAGCAGTTACAGGTGGCTGTGAGCTGCCAAGTGGATGCTGAAAGCTGAACCTGGATCTGCTGCAAAAACAACAAATGGTCTTAACTACACAGCCATTCCCACCAGCTACTCCTGTCAATCTGTTGATATCTAAAATGGTAAATGTTAAGTTCTGGTCATTCTCACCAACACAGAGAAAATATATCCTCTCCCCGAGAAGCATTTAGCTCTGGTTACAGGGCAAGGGGAATTCAGCAAAAGCTGCCAACTGCAGAGACCTTTACAACATGGTGAGAGTTTCCTAAACTTATCCTGATACTTGGCTGCCAGAAACATTTAGTGTTGCCCACTATTAAATTGGAGCTCCTCACAGTAAGACACCCAGGGCGATAGGAACACGGTCTCTGGATATCACATGGTGATTGCAGCCTGTTCAACCCTGTCCCTCACTATCCAGTTTGCAACTCCTGTGGACAGCCAGATGCCATTTCACACTGAAGGTTACTAACAGGTAGCCCCTGCACTCATCAGTATAGTCACCACAAGCTCCTGGAGCCAGCAGCACACAGGTGTGTCCTTCAGCCTTCCTACAGCACATCTCCCAGGAGCCTGAGTTGCCTACTTACCTTATTTTCTTCATTTACAAAGGGAAAACTCAGACTTCAGAATGTGTGCCTAACAGGGAAAAAAGAACTGGCCTACAGATGTACATTTGACCTTAGTGGAGAAACAGGTTAAGCTCCTGCCTCAGTTCTCTTAGAAGCCCCATTTCTGCTCTGTTGTCTACTGCTAAGTCTAGACAAGGCCCTGCAACTTTTATCACAGAAAAGACAGAATAAGAATATAATTCTTTGTATCACTGTGACCCTTTGTAAGCTTCCAGTCCCAAAACAGCTATTGCATAACAATAAGGTAAGTTAAGGAAGTAGCATACATGTCCTTCTGTTCCTGGATGGCTGTAAATAAAACATGTTAAATCTGCTGCATTTACTAGATAGTATTTGACGATTTTGGAAGAAAATGAATTTAGTTCTCTGCAGAAAAAAAAGAGTAGATGAAAGTCAAAGTAATACTGCCAAGAACCGATAGAAGATTCTGAACGCAGATATTAAAGTCAAGAGTTGTGATTCCTACAGAGTCTCATGCCAGCTCCAACTCACCCCAGATGCTGCTGGCAGCGTTGGCCAAGTGGACCCAGGGCAGTGGCTGCTTAAGTGCAAAAAGAATAAGAAGAAAGTGATGTCATCCCTGGCTGGACTTTGCTCACTAAGGGATGGTGTGTAGGTGTGGGTTTATAAATAATCATCCTTTGAGACTTTGAAGATTTAATTAATAGAGCTAATAAAGCTGACAGATATCTCCATTGCACAGCTGTGTTTTTCTCTTTGTGTCTTTTTTTAATTCTAGACTTGCAAACATGGAATTGTAATGAGAGTTATTAAGGATCTGGAATTTCAACATTGCAAATAGATCTCAAGCATAAAACACACAAATTAGCTAATGCATGCCCATAGGATAAGCTTGGTCACTTGTAAAGTTGGTTAGTGTTTGCTCTTTGTCTCTCTGTCTCTGTCTCTCTGTCTCTGTGTCTGTGTGTCTGTCTCTGTCTCAGTGTGTGTGTGTGTGTGTGTGTGTGTGTGTGTTCATATAAACTTCCAGTAGTGTTCACAAGTGTGGATGCCAAAGTTTGTAATTGAGCTGCTCTGACAGAGGCCCTGCCTCTTAGTCTCTCCATCATGTTCCTGCTCCCCAGCCCATCATCCCTGTGGTCCCAAGTCAGTCCCAAGCCATATTCTTTAAAGCTATTTGTTTCACTTTAAATAGTGACATGCAAATTACATAAGACTTTACAAGAACTAAAGTCTTCAACAAAAATGTAAATATTTATATTACCATCATCTGACTAAATCCGTAGTCTTAAGACACCACACACTTTGATCACAGGATATGGAGAAGCCAAGCTGTACTCACCAGGAGTCTTGCTCTCTACTAATTAGCTTTCTTGGGGTCATGAGGAGTCATAGAGGCTTTGGGTTCAGATAAACAGCAGCATCTACAAGGCAGCTTCTGATTCTATGAACTAAAACTCCTGGCCATTACTAACATGATTTTTCCATGTCTTGTGAGCAATGTGTGAGGTTTCTTCCACACTGGGATGTTACCATCAAGGTCTAGAGGATAAACAAGAGCAAATGGAGTAGCCCATGTTGATTTGGAGTGTGCAGAACTTTGTCTCCCAACAAACAACTCAAGAAAAGATAATCCACACAAAGCCCTGAGTTATGTGGCAGCTATGTCCCCTGAGTAGAGCACATATATCTATATAAATTCACAGAGAAAAATGTCAGGCTTCTACATGACCTTTTCAAACGTCCTTAGTGTTAGGGGTTCCCTTTTTTGTCCTCACTCTCACTCTTTCCCCACTTCAAACTCCTTCCCAGTTATTCCTTCACCTCATGCCACTATCCCCTACTGTCACCATCTCTTAAGGTCTTAATCTCCCTTCCCACTGATCAGAACTTCCCAGTTTCCAGTATTTAGAAGATTCTTTGAATTAAACACACACATTGAAAGATTCTACAAAAGATCTACAGATGAGTGAGATCCTGTGATGTTTATTGAAAAAAAAAGTTCATACATGTGTGAAAGGATGCTTCACCCTGGGAACCAGTCACATCTCGCAATCCAAGGACATGAACACAAACCCATGAGGCATCTCTTGAAGAAAGTGTCCTCATGGACACTAATGTATACATGCTCAGCACACAGAGGAATGGCTGCCTGAGAGATGGTCAGACCCACACATGTGTTTGGCCAGTGAGTGGGGTCCTCTACACATCTCCCTCCTGATAACTACACGTGCTAAGAGGCTGCTCCACAGAGCCCAGAACCTCTCAGTGTGACACAATCCTTAGGGTGAAGCCTCTTCAAGGGCCTCATATTCATTTGGCCACATAATATTTGATACGTTTTCTGTGTAATCATTGCATGGAATATAGATCCCAGGTATAGAAATCCAACTTTGACGCTTAATCCATAGAGTTCCAGATTCAGTTCATACCTCACGTTAAAATACTCCTGAAACTAAATTGGATTTCCACTAGGGCACGGTAGTTTATAGTACTCTAGAGAAGTGACCCTAAAGACTCTGGTCTGTTGGATAAAGCACAGTTTTATGTGAGTTAGGGTACGTCATGGTCCTAAATGTAACACTTTTACTACGAGTAATGGTGGTTCTGACCACAGACAAGAATTCTGTTTTAAATTTTTCTTAAATAATAAATGATTATTTAATAACAGATAAATAATAAAGCTCAAATCTACAGTCCCATGGAACTTCTGTCAGCACAGTTAGCTTTAAGGACACACCAATGGGCAGTCCTTCCGTGGTCACATGGTGCTAACCCAAAAGCATTCTTGGTTGCTGAAAAGACACTGATAGACATCACCACCTAATGAGTAACTTCACTGGACAGTCAGATTTCACCCCTGGGACATCTCCAGTCCAAACAGCCTGCCCTACTTGTTGGGGTCATATTGGTAGTTTTCCTGATAGCTTTATCTGGGAATGCCCAGATCCTGCTGATCCTCTTTGACACCCAACTCCTCACATCCATGTACTTTTTCATCAGCCAGCTATCCCTCATGGACATGATGTACATTTCTGTCACTGTGCCCAAGATGCTCATGGACCACGTCCTGGGGAACCACAGGATCTCAGCTGCTGCCTGCCCTGCAGGATGCAGATTTTCTTGTATCTGTCACTAGGAGGGTCAGAATTTTTTTCCTCTGGAAGCCATGTCTTATGATTGTTCCATTGTTACAGTTCCACTTAGGTGCTTAAAAGCACACTGAGAGCCAAAATCAACATTGATTTCTCTGTTAAGACTTGGTCATTTAGACTGGTCAGGAGGCCCCAAATCTTTTGAACTTTTTTTTTTAAACTAATTGTTCCATCAGTTGGGGATAGGCCAGGGTGTTTCTGGCAACAATCTTCTCTGGGAACATGAGAACATGTCCCTCCTCATTAACTCTCTCCTTTGCAGAATGTACACTGATTGGCATCCACTCTGTGGAGTCCCAATGGCTTGTTCTGCAAGAGGAGAGGTGGCTCAGTAGAAAGGTGGGATCTTCAAATGGTGCCTCACAGTCCCTTGGAAGCTAGATGACTTTGAAAAGCAATGCCCCTTTAATCCCTCTGTTCACATCAGTATAGGCCTCCAAGTATGGCTGATCGACACACAGAAGGTCAGTTAAAATACATCGATTGTGTGCTTAAATACCATTCCGGATGAGAAGCTCCCATTTTTTGTTTATGAAATCAGCTATTATAGAGGTTTTCCAAGAGAAGACCAAGAACTTGAGAGGACTCCAATGACTTCAATGAATGCTTTGTTGAACTTGGATCTTAGAATTTTGATTAACATCACTTAATGGTCCTTACAGCTCATCATCTACATCCCTAGCATAAGTTCCTCAGACCCTCTGTGACCCGTTTAGGCTCTTAAGCCTTGTATTTATCCTTTGCACCCTGGAAGCATTTAGCCATGAATCACCCTAGATGCCTAGAACAAATGAAACTCAAGACGGATGATCAAAATGTGAATGCTTCACTCCTTCTCTAAAAGGGGAACAAGAATACCCTTGGCAGGGAAGAGAGAGGCAAAGATTAAAACAGAGACTGAAGGAACTCCCATTCAGAGCCTGCCCCACATGTGGCCCATACATATACAGCCACCCAATTAGACAAGATGGATGAAGCAAAGAAGTGCAGACCGACGGGAGCCGGATGTAGATCGCTCCTGAGAGACACAGCCAGAATACAGCAAATACAGAGGCGAATGCCAGCAGCAAACCACTGAACTGAGAATAGGACCCCCGTTGAAGGAATCAGAGAAAGAACTGGAAGAGCTTGAAGGGGCTCGAGACCCCATATGTATAACAATGCCAAGCAACCAGAGCTTCCAGGGACTAAGCCACTACCTAAAGACTATACATGGACTGACCCTGGACTCTGACCTCATAGGTAGCAATGAATATCCTAGTAAGAGCACCAGTGGAAGGGGAAGCCCTGGGTCCTGCTAAGACTGAACCCCCAGTGAACTAGACTGGTGGGGGGAGGGCGGCAATGGGAGGAGGGTTGGGAGGGGAACACCCATAAGGAAGGGGAGGGGGGAGGGGGATGTTTGCCCAGAAACCAAAGAATTATTATTAAGTATTAAATATAAAAAAATAAAAATAAAATAAAAAAGAAAAAGAAAAAAAAAGAAAATGAATCAAACATTTAAACTGAAGTCAGCTCTAAAAAATATAGTTTGTGACTGACAGCAGAACACAGGATGATGGGCTTGGGGGAGGAAAAGGTGGCACATGACAGAGGAGGCCTCATGTGGTTTAGCCTACCATGAACTATAAGGGGCAGTGACTGCCACACAGCAGCTAAACCCCAAGCTTCCAGTCCATGCTTATGTAAAACAACATGTCACAAAGCTACTGGAAGCATATATGAACATATACACAGAGAGAGGGGAGGGGGAGAGAATTCTGGGAGGGAGGGAATGCTGCCCAGTGGACAAGGACCTAGACATACAATAGCTTACAAGAGTTGGACAAGATTCTTATTTATGATGGTGATATTCCAGGTTCATCACGAACTTCCTCACTGATTATGTGGGCCTACCTCACAATAATTGGGACTTTCAACCACATTCCTAGAGTAGATGGGACCATAGTGAGTCTTGAAGGCATCTCACCCAGGATTCCCCTCTTACCTCCTGTACCCCACTGGCCTTCCTTCCACCCTCTGAGATCTGTGCCTCTCTCTTTAAAACTTGTATGAAGCCCTGTATATGCACTTGAACTCTTTCTTTCAGTCACACCACACTGGGGTCAGGTGTCTACCTCAGTTTTTGCTGTTGGAACAGTTCAGTTGGATCCTAGTTTTCAACATCTGATTCCAGCCGTAAACTGCAGTCTGAAAGCATTTTTGAAATTATACTTGGCTTTGAAAATGTTCCTTGTAGCTATTTCCATCCCCAATAAGACCATATAAAAACACACAGTCTGGTTATTATAATTACAAGCTATGTGCCTAGATTGGGCAGATCTATTGCTACATTAACTCATTCCCCAGCTATGAGGCCCATTGCTACTTGCAGTTTCTCCTGGACACATGGCTCTGCTCCATCATGGTTTCTTCCTCCTGCTCCTTCTCCTCCTCTTCTGTCTTCTCCCCCTACCTCTCCTTCCCTCACTCTCCATAAGGAGACATTCCAACTTTCCCTTCCATTGCCCATTCACAGGTTCTAGCCATTATTGACTGGTTAGAATGGGGAGAAGGTTCACTTGGGAACACCTGAATACATGATCAACTCATCATTTGGCGGTGGAAGGCCCTCTTGAGGAAGATAATTAGCATCAGAATGCAAACATCACCAGGGCAGCCCACAAAAATTGATGGTTTGAAATGCATCTATCGCTAAATATTATATATCCAGGGAGGCCACCACTTTTTGTGCCCCCTTTGACAGAAGGCTTTGGTGACTCATTTAACCATGTTAGGGTCCTATTTCTAGTCCTTCTGGACTCCATCTCAGGAATTACACTCATCCAGGAATTTACTAAGTCCTACTTGTCACTAAGGAGCTGAGTTTTCATTTCTCACCCAGAAAGCAATGAATGAGAAAGAGGGGCTGGAGACATAATCCGACACTCCTCTCCAGTGAATTATCTTTAAGGGTTACAACTAAAAAAATATCAAGAGATAACAAACATAAAAAGGTGGAAATTAGAATGTCAAAGTTGAAAGTGTGGGGTAAGACTTAATGTTACACCTTACCTTTTTTGATTGTGACTAAAATTAGTCTCTTTAGAATAATTATTTTAATATAGGATTATTTCTTAGTCTCATACTAACCACAAAGTAAAATTTTGAACACAAGCTAAAAACAAAAAGAAAAGTTTCCCAGTAATGCTACTAGAGAAACTTTACCTCAGCAGGAAAGCAGACAGTGGGAAGAAAGAAAAGGAGGAATGTACGGGCAATTAGGAAACAGGAAGTAGTGCAAAGGCACACTCTGGCTTCATTCTTACCATGGCTGCCTGTGGATTATATTATCCCATTAGAACACACAGAGCCAAGGAGCAGTAAAAGATAAGGTCTAATATGATGCCCGAATAAAATCCATTTCAACAATGATGACATACTTCAGTTCCCAGAACTCATGTTGGGCAGCACATAACCATCCATAAATCAAGCTCCAGAGGATGTTGTAAACTGATTTGGCCCCTTTGCCACTGCACTCACACACTCATGTGCACACATATACTCACATTCCACATACACACATGCACACTCACATACATTCACATTCACTCAGGCACAGACACACATCACACACACACAAACACACACAAAAACACATACACAGACACATAGCAAACACTCATACACACATACATGCACACAGAGGCACACCACAAACTGACATGCAAATAGACACACAAAGAAACACATACATACATACAAACACAAAAACTCACACACAGAGAGACACAAAACAGAAAAACACAAATAGATATGCACAAGAACTCACACATATATAAACACAAACATACACACAAGAATACACATATCCTTCAAGATAAAAATCTTTGTTTTAAACACAAGGAAAAAATGATTTAATGGCTGAATTCCAGTTTTACAGTAGTTATAACAATTCTCCAACTGTTCCAGAACATTAAGGAAGAGGAATACATTCCAATCCCTCACAAGAAGCTGATACTGTTATGATTACATACAGAAAGGAAGCACATACGAAAAACCATGGAACGATCTCCAAGACAATATTTATGCCAACGTCTTCAGAGAATACTGGCAAATAATATTGAATGTTCCATTACTGCTTGCTATACACAAAAGGGACATACCCCAGGAATATCAGCTTATACATTACACACAAAAGAGAAGGGAATGAGACCCCTACAATGCTGTCAGTGCACACGATAAGCCCATTTTACTGAGTCAGGGCCAATTTCTGATAGAATGCCCTGAAAAACGAGGCAGAGAAAATGCACATTGCTACAAGATAGAGTTCCTTAATGACAGATAGAAAGCATCATGCTATAGGGCATGTCATATGAGCAGCCTGCAACTAGCCTCAGCATGGAACAACAGACATGTAGATACAGGGACAGGAAACTATTCTTTATAAATTACTTACTTTAAAGTTTCTCGAAGGAGGGGTTTCATACCTAAGAATTTCTTCATAGCCTCTGTGACATTCTTATTCCTAAGGCTATAGATTAGTGGGTTCAATAGAGGCGTGAGTATGGTGTAAAACACAGACACCACCATGTCCTTCTCAGAGGTATGGAGGGAGGCAGGGAGCATGTAAGTGTAGATAGCAGCGCCATAGAAGAGGATGACCACAGTCATGTGGGAGGAGCAAGTGGCAAGAGCCTTCTTCCTGCCCTCTGCTGAGTTCATCCTGAGAACAGTGAGGAGGATGGATGAGTAGGATCCTGAAATGACTGTCACAGGGATAAGAAGCATGAGCACACAGCAAACATACATGAAGGTCTCATAGAGCCAGGTGTCTGAGCAGGAGAGCTTTGTCACAGCAGGAACCTCACAGAAGAAGTGATGGATCTCCCGAGATCCACAGAATGGGAATGTCATGGCGAAAGGGGTGAACATGAAGCCATCTAAGGATCCCAGGAGCCAACAGACAGACAACAGGAGGAGACACACCCTGTAGTTCATGAGGACTGGATACCGGAGTGGATGGCAGATGGCCACATAACGGTCATAGGACATGGACGCCAGAAGGAAAAATTCTGAACCTGCTAGTGTCAGGTAGAGAAACATCTGCATCCCACAGGCAGCAGCTGAGATCCTGTGGTTCCCCAGGACCTGGTCCATGAGCATCTTGGGCACAGTGACAGAAATGTACATCATGTCCATGAGGGACAGCTGGCTGATAAAAAAGTACATGGGTGTGTGGAGGTGTGTGTCAAAGAGGATCAGCAGGATCAGGAGGGCGTTCCCAGACAAGGCCATCAGGAAAACCACAAATATGACTCCAGCAAGCAGGGTAGGGTGTTTGGATTGACTGAAGAATCCCAGCAGGGTGAAATCTGAAAATTGTCCAGTGTAGTTGTTCATCCAGATGGTGGGGTCCATGGGTGTCTCCTAGCAACCAATAAAGTTTTGGGATTAGTGTCCTAGAAATATGCGCTCAGTGATTTGTGCCTTAACCTTCCTGTGATAAGTTCCCTGGGCCTGGAGATCTAAGGATTTCAAATTAATTCACATCTTAGTCAGAAGCATTAGTTATTGAGGGTAAATTTCCCATATTTCAAACTCATGAACTCTCCCAACGAGAAATAATGTCTTCTCTCAAGTACTACAGGCTTGAGAAAGCTGTCCCATGCTAACCCCATTGGGGATTCAGTGACAAAACGTAAAGTCAAAATTATGTTGAAAAAAACTGACCTTAAAATATGAAATAAGCCTTGGCCTTTATGGTTTAAGGATGCACTTGAAATCTTTAAGACTGAGGTATATTTCATATAAAAATATTTTAAGGTAATAAGTTAAAGGAGACATTTCAACCAGGTGGTCCTCCTTAGTCCCCAGGATCCGTACACTCAGAGTTTCTGTGCTGGCTGGAGAGAGCCTCACCTTCACACAAGAAGGACCAATGCTAAGAACCCTAAGAGGCTTGGGGCAAGAAACCCACTAAGTGATCAAATATTGCCACCAGTCCAGATATCACTCAACCTAGCAGTCCTCCATCTGAAATAACACTGTCTAAATAATGCTGCTGAGATGATGGTGGGAGTGGTACTGCCACCAATGATGAAGATGCAGATGAGGCCAATGATGATGATGATGATGATGATGATGACGACAAAGACGACGACGACAATGACAATGATGAAGATGACGCCACCACCAATGATGACAATGATGACACCACTGATGATGATGATGATGATGATGATGATGATGATGGTGACGAGGCTGAGACAATGATGATATCTTTGCCTTCCAATTTTGCCAAGGTTAAGTAAAGCAAAACAAGAAGACTTTTCTTTTCAATATCCCAAGATATAAGTGGGTGAGCACACACACTGTTAGAGAGTTAAGAACACACTATCCTGGACAGCCATCTCAGAGATATGTAATATGATTGTATTATGAGATACAAGACTTTTGTTCTCTAGTTTAAATATTGTTTAAGGATGTAGTTTTCAAAAAACTATAAGAAAAAAATATCTGCAAATTAGGAATGTATATGCCAAATTCAGAATTAGAATTTGAAATTTTCTGTGTCTTAAGAAGTATGCTTATTTTGTTTAAATGTAGAAAAACAAATGTGTGGGCAGGGCAGAAGAACATAAATGCGTGTTGGATAAACATTTCTATGAGCAAAGAATTTATAAGCACATATGCATCTATATATGTATATAAATATATACACATAAATGTGTGTACATATATATATTATATATATATATATATGTATTTAGCCCTGATTAGCATGGTTAGTATAAAAGTTCACCCATGTAGGGTCTCAGCCTCTCCTATTTTAACTCCTCATTTTCCCACTGTGTGCTCCAAATCTAGGATCAGAGGTGACTGTGGATGCCAGACACCATCATCTGCTTTGTTGGTCATCACGATCTCTATCTCTTGGAGTCCAAGAGTCAGAGAGAAGACTGGGTACCACTGAGATGCCTCTGGCATGAGCTCCTGGATCCCTGTGCTCCATCACTGAGAACTGGACTCTAGGTAAGATTCTAAAACCTGTCAAGGAGACTTTAAACTTGATGGTGCTTAAAGAGGCTTCTGCCAGCCTATAGAAGACAATATGTACAAATGAGGAAATGAAATGTTTAAAGGGCTGCAGAAACATAATAGAAGCAGGTACAAGGTACACCTAGCCTTTCTGAAGTCAAACAAAACTTAAGCCATTATTCTGGAAACAGACTGAATTCATTTTAACCTAAAATTCCTTCAATATATTTAATGTTTGTGTGTGTGTGTTTCCTGCTTGTATGCATATGCACTACATGGGTTCTGGTGCCCATGAAGGGAAGAAGATGCCAGACTCTCAAGATCAGAATTTACTGGTAGCCATGTGCTGACATGTGGGTGCTGAAAGCTGAACCTGGATCTGCTGCAAAAGCAACAAATGCTCTTAACTTCACAGCCATCCTGACCAGCTCCACCTGTCAACCTGTTGATATCTAAAATGATAAATATTAAGTTCTGGTCATTCTCACCAACACAGAGAAAATATATCCTCTCCCCGAGAAACATTTAGCTCTGATTACAGGGCAAGGGGAATTCAGCAAAAGCTGCCAACTGCAGAGACCTTTACACCATGGTGAGAGTTTCCTAAACTTATCCTGATACTTGGCTGCCAGAAATATTTAGTGTTGCCCACTGTTAAATTGGACAACAAAAATAAATAAATTCCTCACAGTAAGACACCCAGGGCAATAGGAACACGGTCTCTGGATCACACATGGTGATTGCAGCCTGTTCAACCCTGTCCCTCACTATCCAGTTTGCAACTCCTGTGGACAGCCAGACGCTGCTTCACACTGGAGGTTACTAACAGGTAGCCCCTGCACTCATCAGTATAGTCACCACAAGCTCCTGGAGCCAGCAGCACACAGGTGCGTCCTTCAGCCTTCCTACAGCACATCTCCCAGGAGCCTGAGTTGCCTACTTACCTTATTTTCTTCATTTACAAAGGGAAAACTCAGACTTCAGAATGTGTGCCTAACAGGAAAAAAACAACTGACCTACAGATGTACATTTGACCTTAGTGGAGAAACAGGTTAAGCTCCTGCCTCAGTTCTCTTAGAAGCCCCATTTCTGCTCTGTTGTCTACTGCTAAGTCTAGACAAAGCCCTGCACCTTTCATCACAGGAAAGAGAGGATGATGATATAATTCTTTGTATCACTGTGACCCTCTGTAAGCTTCCAGTCCCAAGACAGCTATTGCATAACAATAAGGTAAGTTAAGGAAGTAGCATACATGTCCTTCTGTTCCTGGATGGCTGTAAATAAAACATGTTAAATCCGTTGCATTTAATAAATAGTATTTGATGATTTTGGAAGAAAATGAATTTAGTTCCCCGCAGAAAAACAGAGTAGATGAAAATTAAAGAAATACTGCCAAGAACTGATAGAAGATTCTGAAAGCAGATATTAAAGTCAAGAGTTGTGATTCCTACAGAGTCTCAGGCCAGCTCCAACTCACCCCAGATGCTGCTGGCAGCGTTGGCCAAGTGGACCCAGAGCAGTGCCTGCTTAAGTGCAGAAAGAATAAGAAGAAAGTGATGTCATCCCTGGCTGGACTTTGCTCACTAAGGGATGGTGTGTAGGTGTGGGTTTATAAATAATCATCCTTTGAGACTTTGAAGATGTAATTAATAGAGCTAATAAAAGCTGACAGATATCTCCATTGCACAGCTGTGGTTTCATCTGTGTGTCTTTTTTAATTCTAGACTTGAAAAAATGGAATGGTAATGAGAGTTATTAATGATTTGAAATTTCCACATTGCCAACAGATCTCAAGCATGAAACACACAAATTAGCTAATGCATGCCCATAGGATAGGCTTGGTCACTTGGAAGTTTGGTTAGTGTTCTCTGTCTCTCTGTCTCTCTGTCTCTCTGTCTCTGTCTCTCTCTGTCTCTCTGTCTCTCTGTCTCTCTGTCTCTCTCTCTCTCTCTCTCTGTGTGTGTGTGTGTGTGTGTGTGTGTGTGTGTGTGTTCATATAAACTTCCAGTAGTGTTCACAAGTTTGGAGGCCAAGGTTTGGAATTGAGCTGCTCTGTCAGAGGCACTGCCTCTTGACCTCTCTATCATGTTCCTGCTTCCCAGCCTATCATCCCTGTGGTCCCAAGTCATTTACAAACCATATTCTTTAAAGCTATTTGTTTAACTTTAAATAGTGACATGCAAATTACAAAACACTTTACAAGGGACTAAAGGCTTCAACAAAAATGTATATATTTATATTACCATCATCTGACTAAATCCGTAGTCTTAAGACACCACACACTTTGGTCACAGGAGATGGAGAGGCCAAGCTGTACTCACCTGGAGTCTTGCTCTGTGCTAACTAGCTTTCATGGAACCCTGAGGCGTCATATAGTCTTTGAGTCCAGATAAAGAGCAGCATCTATAAGGCAGCTTCTAATACTATAGGCTAAAACCCCCTGGTCTTTACTAACATGATTTTTCCACGTCTTGTGAGCAATGTGTGAGTTTCTTCCACACTGGGATGTCACCATCAAGGTCTAGAGGATAAACAAGAGCAACAGCAGTAGCTGACTTTGGTTTGGAGTGTGCAGGACTTTGTCTCCCGACAAACAACTCAAGATAAGATAACCCACACCCAAGCCTGGGTTATGTGGCAGTCTGTCCCCTGAAAAGAGCACATGTATCTGTAAAAATTCATAGAGAAGACTGTCAGGCTTCTGCATGGCCTTTTCAAACGTCCTTAGTGTTAGGGGATCCCTTCTCTGTCCTCACTCTCACTCGTTCCCCACTTCAAACTCCTTCCCAGTTATTCCTTCAAACTCATGCCACTATCCCCCACTGTCCCCGTGTCTTAGTATCTTAATCTCCCTTCCCACCAATCAGAATTTCCCCGTTTCCAGTATTTGACCGTGTCTTCTAATTAAACACACTCATTGAAAGATTCAACAATAAGATCTACAGATGAGTGAGACCCTGTGATGTTTGTTGAAAACAAAATTCATACACGTGTGAAAGGGAACCAGTCACATCTCGCAATCCAAGGACATGAACACAAAGCCATGAGGCAGCTCTTGAGGGAAGTGTCCTCATGAAGTCTGTAATATATGGGTGCTCAGCACACAGAGGACTGGCTGCCCAAGGGATGGCCACACACACACACCTGGGTCTGCCCAGTGAATGGGGTCCTACACCCATGTCCTTCTGATCACTTGGAACTACAGGTGAGAGGAGGCTGCCCCACACACCCAGGACCTCTCTGTGTAACACAACCCTTAGGGTGAAGGCTTCATGGGCCTCGGATTCATTTGGAGACATTATATTTGATACATTTTCTGTGTAATCATTACATAGAATATAGTTCCCAGGTATAGAAATCCATCTTTGACCCTTAATCCACAGAGATCCATATTCAGTTCATACCTCACGTTAAAATAATCCTGAAAATAAGTTTGATTTCCATTTGGGCACAGTGGTTTTTGTATTCTAGGGAAGTGAACCTACAGACTCTGGTCTGTTGGATAAAGCACAGTTTTATGTGAGTTAGAGTATGTCATGGTCTTGAAATGTAACACATTTACTACGAGTTATGGTCGTTATAACCACAGACATGAATTCTGTTTTAAATCTTTCTTAAATTACAGATAAATAATACACCTCAAATCTCCAGGCCCATGGAACTCCTGTCAGCACAGTTAGCTTGAACGACACACCAATGGGCAGCCCTTCCATAGTCACATGATGCTAACCCAAAAGCATGCTTGGTTGCTGAAAAGACACTGACAGACATCACCACCTAATGAGTAAATACACTGGACAGTCATATTTCACTCCTGTGACATCTCCAGTCCAAACATTTTGCCCTACTTGTTGGGGTCATATTTCTGGTTTTCCTGATGGTCTTATCTGGGAATGTCCAGATCCTGCTGAAACTCTCTGACACACACCTCCACACACCCATGTATTTTTTTTTATCAGAGAGCTGTCTGCCACAGACATGAGGTACATTTCTGTCACTGTGCCCAAGATGTTCATGGACCAGTTCCTGGGGAGCCACAAGATCTCAGCTGTTGCCTGTGGGTTGCAGATTTTCCTCTGCCTGACACTAACCAGTTCAGTGTTTTTCTTCTGGCTGCCATGTCTTACAACTGTTCCATGGTTACAGTTCCACTTAGGTGCTTAAAAGCACACTGAGAGCCAAAATCGACATTTATTTTTCTGTTAAGCCTTGGTCATTTAGACTAGGCAGGAGCCCCTGAATATTTTGACCTTTTTTTTTTAGCTAATTGTCCCATCAGTTGGGGATAGATCAGGGTCCTTCTGACCACAATTTTCTTTGGAAGCACTGAGAGAATGTCCCGCCTCCTTAACTCTCTTCCTTGCAGAACGTATTCTGATTGGTCTTCACCCTGTGAAGCAGCAGCAGTCCCTTTCTACAAGAGGACAGGTGATTCAGTAGAAAGGTGGGATCTTTAAAAGGTGCCTCACAGTCCCTTGGAAGCTAGATGACTTTGAAGGGCTAGAGTAAAATCATGGCCCATTTAATCCCTCTGTTCCCATCAGTATAGGCCTCTAAGTATGGCTGATCAACACACAGAAGCTCAGTTAAAATACATCTATTTTATGCTTAAATACCTTTCTGGATGAGAAGCACCCACTTTTTCTTTATTAAATCAGCTCTGAAAGAGGCTCTCCAAGAAAAGACCAAGAACTTCAGAAGACTCCAATGACTTCAATGAATGCTTTGTTGAACTTGGATCTTAGAATTTTGATTAACATCACTTAATGGTCCTTACGGATCATCATCTACATCCGTAGCGTAAGTTCCTCAGACCCTCTGTGACCCGTTTAGGCTCTTAAGCCTTGTATTTATCCTTTGCACCCTGGAAGCATTTAGCCATCTTAGTTTAGACCTAGGTATAATTATATAGAAATCACACTTTTTCTAAGGAAAACTCTCTAATATTTGCTTCTCTGGGGACAAATGCACAAACAGAAGCTGAATTTTTATTTTCAGCGATCCCAATCCTGGGGACAACAGTGATAGGGTGGAATATCTGAAGGGAATCAGAATTAGAATCAGGCATCGTTTGGTTCCAGGAACTGCCACCAAAGCTACAAGTGTGACATTTGTGGACCTCACTAAAGCCATGAAGAGCCATACAACACTTTGGATGCAAAGGAATGAGGACACCTATCAAATTATCTTCAGGAGACAAGTGAGGTGCCCAGAGAGCAACAGCACGTTTTCCACAGAACACCGGCGTAAGTTCTCTGTGTTGGCCACAGACTGCACTGTGCAGAAACTTCTGTTATTTTCATTGCTGTATTCATTGAATTCCTATGATTCCTCCACATTGTAGCATTTGCTTATTGCTTCTTTATTACATAGGGTGATCATAGGATGTCACATATTTTTATTTATCTTCTACATCAGAGATCTTCATGACACAGTTTCCAGGACTCTACAAAACTTTCACCTTTCAATCAGGAGAAGTTCATGCAGGACCTTAGTCACACAAGAATGAGGATTTCTAGGGCAAGCTGGTGACATTGGGGTGGAATTTTGACCCCTTGACAACTGCGTGTACCCCTCCCTGTGCATTAGATGCTGGATACTCTGAAGCTACAGGTGGCCTTGCCCTGACACCATGCAGCACCTGAGATAACTGTGTCCTAACAGTCCTCTGTCAGCTTTGTTAGGTGCTGGACAGAGCCTAGAGACTCACACAACCTAAGCTGTCACCTGCATTTGATATAGCTGCCCCAGCCCAGAAGCCATTGCTTTCCCCATCACCTGCCAATGCCCCACCAAGGGCTGCACTCAAACTAAGTGTGGAAGGAGTCAACACACTGTTCATCTGCAGGCTGGGGGCTTGAGAGGGCTGAGCTTAGGGGGTGACTGGATTGACAGAGGACATTGTGTGACTAGAGGATGGCATTGAACAGTGCCGTGATGTTGGAAAGGAATCAGAGACCTTTAGCGTTCAGAAGAAGTTGGGGGCAATTTGACTATAAGATCAATAGTGTGGAGTTGTCTTTACTACCTCCCACCACACCCTGTTTTATTTCCATTTGGTCCACACAGTGTATACCTCATACATATCTGCATCTTAAGGCCAGGTCAGGTGTGGCTTTTTAAAGGGTGCCATTTGCTCTGCTGTTTGTCATATGCATATGAACATTTTTATCTCAGGCATTTGTCCTTTGAGATTGTTCTCTAATTTTCAGGTCTCTATTGAAAAGGAATCAAACATTTAAACTGAAGTCAGCTCTGAAGAATATGGTTTGTGACTGATAGCAGCACTCAGGATGCACCTATCATGTTTACCTTTTTGAACAAGGACCTAGACATACAATAGCTGACGAGGGTTGGGCCAGATTGTTATGTATGATGGTGACATTTCCATGTTATTTTTAATAATGGCTGTGGTTTTCCATGTTAACAAAACAGAAGGGGAAATCAGGCTTGCTAGAACTTTCTGTTAGCATCCCTGGCTCTCTTAATTACATTCTTCTTTAAAGTCCCAGAGGGCAAGATTAACAAAAATCTTTTTCTGGGAATTGGTAGATCCAGCCTGGGATGACATCACTTGGCTTCTATTCCTTGTGCACATAAGCAGCTGCTGTGCCTTTGTCCGCACAGCTCAGGCTACAGTTGCATCTACGTCTGTGGTGAGTAGACCTTCCAGGAGCATCTGCAGGGCACAGGGTGGTCACCAGACAGTCTGCTCATTACTTGTGGGGTTTGTTTTATGATTTATTAACTACTTTTCATATGAAGAAAAGAATGTCTGGCCTTTTTTTTTAAACCGGTGCTCCTGGCATTCACTCATTCTGTAGATTAGGCAGGACTCAAACTCAGAGATCTCCCTGACTCTGTCAGCCTTAGAGTGCTAGACTGAATGGCGTGTGCCACCACACCTGGCTTCTTCCTAACATTTCCTGTTGGTATTTCCTTACTTTATTTTTAAAATCAAGGAATTAGGTCAAATGGATTCCAGCTTTAATTAACTTATTTTTGGTGTTTTGGAGACAAGGTCTCTCTACTATCTACCCTTCCTACACACACACACACACCAGCCTTGTCTTCATTACATTGGTAATCCCCCTGCCTTAGTATCACACGTGCCAGGGTTGTAGTAGGCCTCTGCCAACACACCCACTCTTCCTTCTATAGTTTTAAGTATTTGTATGACAATGCATTAGTTTTCCAGAACTGTGCCCTGTGTTATTTATTTAATTTCAAGTGTGGGCCTATTTTGAGGGTTAGAACAATGAAAAAATAATCTGTAATCATATCATGTGAAGTAGGTGACATAAATTCACACAATATGTTCCTAGAGAAGTAGGGTTTCCCATAGAACTCAGACAGGTGCTTATTCTGTGGCCACTGACAGGGTAAGCCCTGACTCTGTCAGTGGTTGTGTGGCATGAGGCAGATACCTGAGTCCCTGGGCTTCTTATGTAGAAAAGAGAAGAGTGTGGTGAGTCCCATGGAAGCATCAGGGAGGCTCACAGCAGCTGCTGGCTTGGAATGTTACTCTGTCATTGCTCTTCCTTCATTAATGCAAAGGGTTCACAGTGCACCAAGCTGTTCACATGGCATCAGATGGCACAGCAATAAGGACAAGAGAGCTGCTAATTCCTTGCCTTCTGCAAACACCACATTCCTAGTCTCACTGCTGCCTGGAGACCCTGATTACAGCGATCTCCACTTAAGAGAAGAAATCTGACCATCCTAAAAAAAAAACCCTGCCCATATCTGCCTCCTGATCTCCACTCACCCAGCGGACAGTGTTCAGGGCTTCTCAGAGCCTGGGGCTCCCTCCCTGTCTCTCTTCACTGTGTCCAGCACCATAAACTGAGTCAACAGAAAAACATAAGGTGAGTGTTGAAAAGCTTACATTGTTGAATAGATCTGAGTTTCCTTTCACCAATATATGTCTGTAAAATGGAAAACTGTCTCGTTTCTCCCTATCTCTTAGTCTATTTCCTTTCTCTCTCTCTCTCTCTCTCTCTCTCTCTCTCTCTCTCTCTCTCTCTCTCTCTCTCTCTCTCTCTCTCCCCATCTCTTCCCATAGGTCTCAGATCTCCCTGCCACACTTATAAAGGCATCAAGAACCTCTCAGCTCAGGCAGAACATGGCTCTTTAAGACTTCAGTATCAGTTTTGCCCTTCTGTTTTCGTTTTTAGAATCATGACATAGATATAAAATGTTGCTGAGCCCTGTGATTGCTGTCCCAACAACCCCTCCATTGACACAATTGCTACCATCTCCGAAAGAAGAGATTTCATTTCCTTCCTATTGCTTATAGTTGCCAAAATGTACTATCTACTCATGCAGAAATTAAAAAAAAAACCTTAAAAATCTCTGCTCTTAAAAGTATATGTAGAAGAGTCATTCACTGAGCCTGGTCAGGAAGACTGGATACATTCTGTCTGGTGCTGTTTTTCATTATTGTACCTATTGAAACCTTCAAGTTTAGCTCCCATTCTTGTACTATTTTCTCAGTATATGACCTTGTTTAGTGAAATCAAGGTTAATGTATCAGTGGATTTCTCTCAGGATCTAAGACAGAGGCACGGTGAGTGTGGAGTGAAGGGATCTATGAACCGCTGCAAGAACATCTCAGGGCTGTGTTCTTTGTCCTCACACTCCATGAGGAAGTGGCTGACAGTCCACGGAGATGCTGCTTCCCTGGTCTGGCAACCAGCAGTGACTGCTAAACTCTCAGCCTCCTGATGAAACTTAGAGCAAATGGACAATCTGTGAGGAGATGAACTAGGAGAAGCAAAGACTTGAAGAGGGTGATGCTTCCCACTGTCTAACCAGCATAGCATAAGCGAGCATAGTATGTGTATTTTTATGTCTACATTTTTATATAAATATATTTATATGAATATATGTTTAAAGAGCATTTATTTATCCAAACAAATAGATGTGGATCTCTTCAAATCCAATAAACTCTATGCATTATTCAGTTAAGGCATTTTAACATATTATTCTAAAAACTGAGTTCTTGAATAAATACCAAACAGGAGAGTATGTTAATATTAATAAATATTAATAAACTATGTTAATACTAGAAGAAACTCTGCAGTAGTTCTTAACAACAACTTGTGTATTCATTACTATTTTCTTAATAATGTGTTTGGTTTCTTGCTTACGTTTTTCTTTCATTACCTTTTGTTTGTTTGTTTGGTCAGTAATTCATTCTGTTTATTAAGAGCAAAAAAGCCCACCAATTTGAAGAACTTGTTGACAGAGAACACTATTTGTCATGCAAAGGGTCGCCACCATGAACTGTGATAGTTCTAATATGAGTTGTTATGACTCTAACCAAAAATATGATTCTTGTGTTTTCAAATCTCCTAACTTTTACACAGTTATCATTCTCTGATCTACAATCCCAGAGAACTTTCTCAACACAGTAGGTTTCCATGTTGAAGAGTAGATAGTCACTAACCCCAAAGTTTCTTGGTTGCCTAGGAGATACCCAGGAACAGCACAACCTTAATGAACAACTACACTGGACAGTCAGGTTTCACCCTGGTGGGACTCTTCAGTCAATCCAAACACCCTGCCCTGCTTGCTGGGGTCATATTTGTGGTTTTCCTGATGGCCTTTTCTGGGAATGCCCTCCTGATCCTACTGATCCTCTTTGACACCCATCTCCACATACCCATGTACTTTTTTATCAGCCAGCTGTCCCTCATGGACATGATGTACATTTCTGTCACTGTGCCCAAGATGCTCATGGACCACGTCCTGAGGAACCACAGGATCTCAGCTGCTGCCTGTGGAATGCAGATGTTCTTGTACCTGTCACTAGGAGGGTCAGAATTTTTGCTTCTAGCTGCCATGTCTTATGATCGCTATGTGGCCATCTGTCATCCACTCCGGTATCCTGTTCTTATGAACCACAGGGTATGTCTTCTCCTGATATCTTCCTGTTGGCTCCTGGGATCCTTAGATGGCTTCATGTTCACCCCTGTCACCATGACCTTCCCATTTTGTGGATCCCGGGAGATCTATCACTTCTTCTGTGAGGTCCGTGCTGTGACAAAGCTCTCCTGCTCAGACACCTGGCTGTATGAGACCCTCATGTATGTGTGCTGTGTGCTCATGATTCTCATCCCCGTGACAGTCATTTCAGGATCCTACTCATCCATCCTCCTCACTGTTCTCAGGATGAACTCAGCAGAGGGCAGAAGGAAGGCCCTTGCCACCTGCTCCTCCCACATGACTGTGGTCATTCTCTTCTATGGCACTGCAATCTACACCTACATGCTACCTAACTCCCTCCACTCCCCTGAGAAGGACATGGTGGTGTGTGTGTTTTACACCATACTCACACCTCTGTTGAACCCACTAATCTACAGTTTTAGGAATAAGAATGTCACAGAAGCTGTGAAGAAATTGTTGGGTATGAGCATCCTCTTCCAAGAAATTGTAAAGTAATCTGGATTATGTATTCCTTTACCCTGTCTCTATCCATCTGTTGATGCAGGTCTCATGCATTATTCATGATTATGCATGATTCATAAGGTTATTCATGATTTCTCTTCTCTCATTTCATATTCATCCTTTTCTGAAGAACTTTCTCTATCCTTAAAATTTCTTCATTAACATACTTCTCCTCCATTCACAAACTCTATTTGTATTATGTCTTGGTTATATTTTGTGAAGTTAACAATGGCTTTCTTACTTTTGGTACTTTGTAGGGTCTTACCATTCAACGATTATGTTATATTGAGCAATAAATGGTCATGATGTGCTCAACTGATGAAGCACAGATTGAGTTGAAGGAAATGTGCTTAGCAATGTGAACTAGGGGCGAATTGAGATAAATAACATATTGAGTTAGTTCTCTGTATTTTCTTGATAATTTGAAATTAAATTTTAAAAAGAGCAAAATATAGTTTTCTCCCTTTAGCTCCTGTATAATGATAAATAAACATAATGGTTAAAAGAAATTTAAGACTGGAGAGTTCAAGTATCCCAGTGTTTCAAATAGTCTGGGTAGCTGTACTTGCATACTAATACATGCCCCCAAACCAAAGACGTCTTCTCTTCAAAGGATACCAGGAATACCTGATTTTTAAGCCAAATGTAAGAGACCATGCCCCAGGAACCCGAACTCAAGGTTCCCCCAAAAGGACATTTTCCAAAATCTCATAAAATGTATACTATCATATCATCTGCAAATAGTGATATTTTGACCTCTTCCTTTCCAATTTTCTCCCTTTGACCACCTTTTGTTGTCTGACTGCTCTGGCTAGAACTTCAAGAACTATATTGAATAAGAAAGAGAGTGAGCAGCCTTGTCTAGTCTCTGATTTTAGTGGAAGTGCTTCAAGTTTTCTCTCCATTTAGTTTGATGTTGGCTACTGGTTTGCTGTATATGACTTTTACTATGTTTAGGTATGGGCCTTGAATTCCTGATCTTTCCAAGTCTTTCAACAGGAAGGGGTGTTAAATTTCTCAGCATCTAATGAGATGACCATGGTTTTTTTTTCCTTTGAGTTTTTTTTACATAGTGGATCACGTTGATGGATTTCTAAATTTGGAACCATCCCTGCCTCCCTGGGATGAAGCCTACTTTACAACGATGGATGATCGTTTTGATGTGTTCTTGGGTTTAGTTTGCAAGAATTTCATTGAGCATCTTTCTGTTACTATTCCATAGGGAAATTGGTCTGAGGTTCTCTTTCTTTGTTGGGTCTTTCTGTGATTTAGGTATAAGCATAATTGTGGCTTCAGAGAAGAAATTGGGTAGTGTTCCTCCTGTTTATATTCTGTGGAATAGTTTGACAGTATTGGTATTAGGTCTTCTATGAAGGTCGGATAGAATTCTGCAGTAAACCCATCTAGTCCTGGGCTTTTTTTTTTTTTTTTTTTTTTTTGGTTCGGAAACTTTTAACAACAGCTTCTCCTTCTTTAGGAGTTATGGGGGTTGTTTAGCTGTTTTATCTGTTTCGGATTTAACTTTGATAACTGGTATCTGTCTAGAAAATTGTCCATTTCATCCAGATTTTCCAGTTATGTTGAATATAGACTTTTATAGTAGGATCTGATGATTTTTTTTAATTTCCTCAGATTCTGTTTTCCTCAGATTTCATTTCTGACTTTGATAATTTGGGTACACTCTTTGTGCCCTCTGGTTAGTATGGCTGAAAGTTTAGCTATCTTGTTGATTTTCTAGAAGAACCATCTCCTGGTTTTTGTTGATTCTTTGTATAGTTCTTTTTGTTTCTACTTGGTTGATTTCGGCCCTGAGTTTGATTATTTCCTGCAGTCTATTCCTCTTGAATGTGTTTTCTTCTTTTTATTCTAGAGCTTTAAGGTGTATTGTCAAGCTGCTACTGTATGCTCTTTCCAGTTTCTTTTTAGAGGCACTCAAAGGTATGAGTTTTCCTCTTAGCACTGCTTCAATTGTGTCCCAAAATTTTGGGTATGTTGTGCCTTCATTTTCATTAATTTCTAAAAAGTCTGTTATTTCTTCCTTTCTTTCTTCCTTGCCCAAGGTATCATTGAGTAGAGCATTCAACTTCTTGTCTTTAAGAGAGATACCTAGTGCATCCATTCTGATTTGGGTATGAAGTGTTTCCACTCTCTGTATCTAACACTGCGTTTATATGTAACATGTTACAGGAGTGTCATACCTGAAGCTAAATTAGAGAGAAAGCAGTGAGGCTGAAGAAAGAAAAGCAGCAAATGAGAGAAACAGGGTTCTGAATCTACCAGAACTGGAATCATCATTCAACTGGGCTTCCTGCATGTTGCCTCTCTGCCCTTCCATTACTCTATGAGTCATTTAATTTGATGCTTAGAGTAATTCACTTTCTTTTAGCTTTCCGTTCAGCTTGGCCACATGGTTGCAATTTCATATAGAATGGCTAGTTGCAATTCTAAGAAAGTTTATTCTTCAGCTTCTAAATTTATGTAATTCTTATTTATTGCTCAGATTTTTATTTGGTTTGTTGTGTTGGTTTTATACCGGATTGTAGTTTGGCAAAGTAAATATAAACCCACCTTGCAGAAAATGTCAGACTACAACATGGTTTCTTTTTTATTTCCTTCCAAACAGAATTGTCCTTTCCCCATGTAACAAATATTGCTGGGAGGAAGGATGAAAAGTATAAGCCAATTCATGGGAACTCATAATTCAAAGATTATTGTAGAAATAACTAGACCATTTATGTCACAATCAGAAAGAGAAATGCCATCTTTAAACTGATGTGCTATTTCTTTGTAATATTCCTCCCACCTCAAGACCTGGCCATTGTCTCAAAGCCTCTCTCATACCAAAGATCACTTTTTTTTGAGCTGGGGACCGAACCCAGGGCCTTGTGCTTGCTAGGCAAGCGCTCTACCACTGAGCTAAATCCCCAACCCCAGAAATTTTTTTTTTGGTTCTTTTTTTTTTTTTTTTTTTTTGGAGCTGGGGACCGAACCCAGGGCCTTGCGCTTCCTGGGCAAGCGCTCTACCACTGAGCTAAATCCCCAACCCCAAAGATCACTTTTGAAGGGTAATTATACACCAGCTCATTTCCTGAGCCAGCCACTGCCATTCTGTTTTTTATTTAACAATTTCACCTAAATATATCATCAGTTGGGCTACAGCGGTGGCTCAGCAGTTAAGAACACCAACTGCTCTTCCAGAGGTCCTGAGTTCAATTCCCAGCAACCACATGGTAGCTCACAACCATCTGTAATGGAATCTGATGTCCACTTCTGGTATGTCTGAAGATAACCACAGTCTACTCATATACATAAAGCGAATAAATAATTCCTTTTAAAAAAGAGTCTGTGGTACAACCATTCTGGAAATCAGTCTGGAGATTCCTCAGAAAATTGGACATTGAACTGCCTGAGGATCCAGCTATACCTCTCTTGGGCATATACCCAAAAGATGCCCCAACATATAAAAAAGACACGTGCTCCACTATGTTCATCGCAGCCTTATTTATAATAGCCAGAAGCTGCAAAGAACCCAGATGCCCTTCAACAGAGGAATGGATACAGAAAATGTGGTACATCTACACAATGGAATATTACTCAGCTATCAAAAACAATGACTTTATGAAATTCATAGGCAAATGGTTGGAACTGGAAAATATCATCCTGAGTGAGCTAACCCAATCACAGAAAGACATACATGGTATGCACTCATTGATAAATGGCTATTGGCCCAAATGCTTGAATTACCCTAGATGCCTAGAACAAATGAAACTCAAGACGGATGATCAAAATGTGAATGCTTCACTCCTTCTTTAAAAGGGGAACAAGAATACCCTTGGCAGGGAAGAGAGAGGCAAAGATTAAAACAGAGACTGAAGGAACACCCATTCAGAGCCTGCCCCACCTGTGGCCCATACATATACAGCCACCCAATTAGACAAGATGGATGAAGCAAAGAAGTGCAGACCGACAGGAGCCGGATGTAGATCGCTCCAGAGAGACACAGCCAGAATACAGCAAATACAGAGGCAAATGCCAGCAGCAAACCACTGAACTGAGAATAGGACCCCCGTTGAAGGAATCAGAGAAAGAACTGGAAGAGCTTGAAGGGGCTCGAGACCCCAAAAGTACAACAATGTCAAGCAACCAGAGCTTCCAGGGACTAAGCCACTACCTAAAGACTATACATGGACTGACCCTGGACTCTGACCTCATAGGTAGCAATGAATATCCTAGTAAGAGCACCAGTGGAAGGGGAAGCCCTGGGTCCTGCTAAGACTGAACCCCCAATGAACTAGACTGTTGGGGGGAGGGCGGCAATGGGGGGGGTGGGGAGGGGAACACCCATAAGGAAGGGGAGGGGGAGGGGGATGTTTGCCCGGAAACCGGGAAAGGGAATAACACTCGAAATGTATATAAGAAATACTCAAGTTAATAAAAAAAAAAAGAGTCTGGACTCTGACATTCTAATATATGCTGCTCTTGAAAGTTGATTTATAACAATAACAGCAACAATGACAACAAAAAGAAAAAAAAAAACAAAAACATCAGTTCTATAGCCATAGTGCCCTGGGTTCAACCCTCTCATGTCCAGCCATGGAGAACAAAAGAGTTCAGTAGAGGCTCCTGTGAGTCTATCCATAAATTCCAGTGGACTTTAATTTGGATATTTAAAAAAAATACATCGTCTATTCTAGCTATTGTTGGCTCCTGCCTCGTCTAGTGATGTTAACAGTGAAGTTAACTTAAGGCTGTTTAACTTAGGCCAGAGTCCCCCATTCATCAAAGAAGCCACATCAGTCATTACCCCAGTTTCATATCACCAGTGGACTTTCTCAAAGAGCTGAGAAAGATATCAGCTGTTAATCTTGAGCAGCCACATGCAGAAGAATGCATTCATCCTCACATACATGTGCCCACTCATATATGCAAACACACATTCACACCATATACACACAATCAAGAAGAATAGAATTTAAAGATCTACCATGTGATCACTTCTTCCTATTTCCCTGCTGGCCTCTAAGTCAGGAAAGAACAGAGATAAGTGTGCATCAGTGTTTGTCATGGTGCTGTGTATTATGGCTCAGTCATGGGACCAGCCTAGGTGTCCAGCAGCAGGGCAATGGACAACAGAGAAAATGGGATCTACATCCACAATGGAAAACTTAAACTATGTAAGAACAAAGGTATGCATTGTTTGAAAATACTGCATGGATCCTATGCCATCTAAGTTGTTGTAGCTTTGAAATAAACACATGTGTGCTATTCATTAATAGTTCCTATCCTTTCTGTTTGCATACCTTGGCTTTGTAGAGCTTGTTTTTGCCAACTAGAATTTCGAGGTGAAAATTATGTTAATACACATGTTATAGTTTAGAAAATTTAGTAAGCAGTGAGCTCACAATAATTTCAATAGCTGCTATAAAATCACAGTTATTGTAGCCACAGATGCCAGTTAAATTCCAAAAATGCAGTTGGTTGTGTACTTCTAAATTCAAAATGTTTTAGAAGACCAAAGCAAATAAAAAGAGTAAAGAGATCTAAATTTGTCATTATTTAATAAAAATACCAAACACTTAAGCCACTTTAAGACATGAAGCAAAGAGAAATCATAAAATATATATTACCATAAATGTAGAAGCTAAAAGTTAATGTGTATATGTGAAATAGTTTTATAAACAAATGCAAGAAATAAAAATGATGCTAAGACATGGAGAAGAACCTCAAAGGATAACCAGGACAGACAGGTCAAATGTCACTAATGCATACTGAAACAGCAGAAATGACAACCAAATGACAATGACGACATTTCCTCTGGTGTTACAGGAATGTGTTCTGTAGTTATCATCTCAGTTACATGAAATTTTAAAAAATAGAATTTGGTGCTTAGAATCTTGTGTTTGGAGTTCCCTGCACCCAAATCCCATGGGGAAGAGAGTGGACCACCCAGGAGTGTAGACATCCTGAGGCCTCAAGGGGAGATTGCCACCTCTACACACCTCGGCCCACATCCCTGGTCCAAGGGGAAACTGCACAGTGCCTCTGGATAGAGGGATATAGAAACAGACAGCTGCTGGTACCTACCCATAGTTCTGGTCTGCGCCCAGGACTGAACTGATCCAGCAAAACAGCTCCCTACACCCAAATCCCATTGGGGAGAGAACTGGAACCTGAGAAGTGTGGATACTCCTGAGAAGTCAGAGGAGAATACCCTCTGCCTACAGTCCAGACCCAAGGAGAAATCGCATAGTGTCAACTGTGCCCACTGGGTGCAAGGACCTACATGAGCAATCAGGGGCAGGACCCTTTGATTCCTGCCTGTGCCTAGAGCTGGAAGACAGTCTCCAGGAGCACCACCACAGCTGAGAGCAGAGGTAAGACCCACCTTTCTGCTACCAATTGACCTGCCTGGTAGATTCAGGATACACAGAGGCAGAAGTCCTCTGGGTCAGGGAACTTCTTGTTCCTGGCTGTACCCGGAAGTGAACTGATACCATCCCATAGTTCCCTGCACCCAAATCCCGTGGAGAAGAAAGCAGACCACCCAGGAGTGCAGACATCCTGAGGCTGCAGGACAGACTGCCACTTCTGCACACCACAGCCCTCATCCCTGGTACAAGGGGAAACTGCACACTGCCTCTGGACAGAGGGATATAGGAACAGACAACCACTAGTAACCATGGTTCTGGTCTGCACCCAGGACCGAACTTATCCAGCAAAACAGCTCCCTGCACCCAAATCCCATGGGGGGAGAGCTGGAAACTCAGAAGTGTGGATACTCCTGAGAAGTCAGAGGAGAATACCCTCTGTCCACAGTCCAAACCCAAGAGGAAATCAAATAGTGCCAACTGTGCCCACTGGGTGCAAGAACCTACACAAGAAATCAGGGGCAGGACCCTTTCATTCCTGCCCACACCTAGAGCTGGAAGACAGTCTTCAGGAGCACCACCACAGCTGAGAGCAGAGCACTTGTTCTCAGGAAAGGCTGAAAGAAAACAGGAAAATAGTTCTACAGGAGTGCTTTCACAGAGGCCTACAGCAAGGCCAAGTCATTTCCAGAAACAGCAAGACAAGCAAACACCAGAGAAAACCCAATGGCTAGAGGCAAGCACAGGAACTAATCAACAGAAACCAAGATTACTTGGCATCATCAGAGCCCAGTACTCCCACCAAAGAAAATACTGAATATCCAAACAAACCAGACAAGCAAGATTTAGATTTGAAATCATATTTTTGATAATGATGAAGGAGTTTAAGAAAGACATAAAGAACTCCCTTAGAGAAATGCAGGAAAGCACAAGTAAACAAGTAAAAGCCCTTAGAGAGGAAACACAAAAATCACTGAAAGAATTACAGGAAAACACAACCAAACAGGTGGAGGAATTGAAAATGGAAATAGAAACAATAAAGAAAGTACAAAGGGAGACAACCCTGGATATAGAAAACCAAAGAAAGAGACAAGAAGCCATAGATACAAGCATCACCAACAGAATACAAGAGATAGATGAGAGAATCTCAGGGGCAGAAGATACCATAGAAAACATTGACAAAACTGTCAAAAGAAAATGTAAAATGAAAAAAGCTCCTAGGCCAAAACATACAGGAAATCCAGGACACAAAGAGAAGATCAAACCTAAGGATAATAGGTATAGAAGAAAGTGAAGACTGCCAGTTCAAAGGACCAGTAAATACATTCAACAAAATTATAGAAGAAAACTTCCCTAACTGAAAGAAAGAGATGCCCATAAACAAACAAGAAGCCTACAGAACTCCAAATAGATTGGACCAGAAGAGAAATTCCTCCTGTCACATAATAGTTAAAACACCAAATGCACAAAACAAAGTATATTAAAAGCAGTAAAGGAAAAAGGTCAAGTGACATACAAAGGCAGACCAATAAGAATTACATCAGACTTCTTATCAGAGACTATGGAAGCCAGAAGATCCTGGACAGATGTCATACAGACCCTAAGAGAACACAAATGGCAGCCCAAGTTACTGTATCCAGCACAACTTTCAATTAACATAGATGGAGAAACCAAGATATTCCATGACAAAACCAAATTTATGCAATATCTTTCTACAAATCCAGCCCTACAAAGGATAATAGATGGAAAACTCCAACTCAAGGAGAGAAACTACACCATACAAAAAGCAAGAATATAATTTCTTTGCAATGAAACAAAAAGAGAGACAAGCAAACATAATTCCACCTCTAACAACGAAAATGGCAGGAAGCGACAATCACTATTCCTTACTATCTCTCAACATCAACAGACTCAATTCCCCAATAAAAAGACATAGACTAACAGACTGGATACAAAAAGAGGACCCAGCATTTTGCTGCATGCAGGAAACACACCTCAGAGACAAAGACAGACACTACCTCAGAATAAATGGCTGGGAAAAATTTTCCAAGCAAATGGTCCAAAGAAACAAGCTGGAGTTGCCATTTTAATATCAAATAAAATTGACTTTCAACCAAGAGTCATTAAAAAAGATAAGAAAGGACACTTCATATTCATCAAAGGAAAAATCCACCAAGATGAACTCTCAATCCTAAATATCTATGCTCCAAGTGCAAGGGTACCTACATACATAAAAGAAACCTTACTTAAACTCAAAGTACACATTGCACCTCACAAAATGAAAGTAGGAGATTTCAACCCCACACTCTCATCACTGGAAAGATCATGGAAACAGAAATTAAACAGAGACATAGAGAAACTAACAGAAGTTATGAACCAATTGGATTTAACAGATATTTACAGAATATTCCATCCTTAAAAAAAGGATATACCTTCTTCTCAGCACCTCATGGAACCTTCTCCAAAATTGACCATATAATCAGTCACAAAACAGGCCTCAACAGATACAGGAAGATAGAAATAATCCCGTGCATCCTATCAGATCATCTCAAACTAAGACTGGTCTTTAATAACAACAATAATGACAGAAAGCCCACATATACGTGGAAGTTGAACAATGCTCTACTCAATGAAAACTTGGACAAGGAAGAAATAAAAAAAGAAAGTAAAGACAGAATTTAATGAAAATGAAGTAACAACATTCCCAAACTTATAGGACACAATGAAAGTGGTACTAGGAGGAAAACTCAAAGCTCTGAGTGCCTGCAAAAAGAGACAGGAGAGAGCATATGTCAGCAGCTTGACAGAACACCTTAAAGATCTAGAGGAAAAAAAGAAATAAATAAACCCAAGAGGAGTAGAAGGCAGGAAATAATCAAACACAGAGCTGAAATCAACCAAGTAGAAACAAAAAGGACTATAAAAAGAATCAAAAAAAAAAAAAGCAGGAGCTGGTTCTTTGAGAAAATCAACAAGATAGATAAACCCTTAGTCAGACTAACCAGAGGACACAGAGAGTGTATCCAAATTAAGAAAATCAGAAATGAAAAGGGAGACATAACAACAGTATCAGGGACCCGACAAAAGGTGGGCCATGCCCTTCTGGTTGCTACCCTCACGGACAGCTGAAACCCACCCCCGAGGAGTGACTTCAGACCAGAGGTAAAACCAATTTTTCTGCTCCAAGTGACCTGCCTGTTGGACTCAGGACACACAAGGCCAAATTCCTCTGTGACTGGACACTTATAGTTTCTAGCTGGAGCCTAAACCTCACTGATCCCAGCCCACAGCTCCTTGTTCCAAACCGCATGGGAGAGAGAGCTCATCGCCAGACAGGTTGGCACCCCTGAGACTGCAGGGCAGGAGAGACCTCCAGTACTACCCACCCTTGCCCACATCCCTGGCCCAAGAAGAAATTGCATAGGGCCTCTGGGAACAGGAAGATAGGGGTACTCAAGCTGCAGGTGCCCTGCGGTCCAGACTGCACCCAGATCTGAAGAGAACCAGTCAAACAGCTCCCTGCACCCAAATCCCGAGGGAGGGAGAGCTAGACCTTCAGAGGGGCAGACATTCCTGGGAAGCCAGAGGAGACTACTCTCTGCCCGCATGTCTGATTCTAGACACCCTAGAAAAGACGGGGCAGGCCCTTCTGGTTTCTGCCCTCATGGAGAGTTGAAACCCAGCACTAAGTAGCGACTTCAGGCCCGAAGTAGAGGTAGGACCAACTTTTCTGCTCCAAGTGACCTGCATGGTGGACTCAGGACACACACCCACAGGAACAGCTGAAGATCAGTAGACAGCCTGAAAGCAGAACACTCTGTTCCCATAACTGGCTGAAAGAAAACAGGAAAACAAGTCTACAGCACTCCTGACACACAGGCCCATAGCAGTCTAGCCACTGTCAGAAATAGCAGAACAAAGTAACACCAGAGAGAACCTGATGGCGAGAGGCAAGTGCAGGATCCAAAGCAACAGAAACCAAGACTACATGGCAACACCGGAGCCCAATTCTCCCACCAAAGCAAACACTAAATATCCAAGCACATCAGAAAAGCAAGATCTTGATTTTAAATCACATTTGATCATGATGATGGAGGACTTCAAGAAAGACATAAAGAACTCCCTTACAGAAATGCATGAAAACACAAATAAACAAGTAGAAGCCTATAGAGAGGAATCACAGAAGTCCCTGAAAGAATGACAGGAAAACACAATCAAACAGGTGAAAGAATTAAAAATGAAAATAGAAGCAATAATGAAAGAACAAAGGGAAACAACCCTGGATATAGAAAACCAAAGGAAGAGACAAGGAGCCATAGATACAAGCATCACCAACAAATACAAGAGATAGAAGAGAGAATATGAGGACCAGGGGATTCCACACAAATCATCGACAAAACTGTCAAAAATAATGGAAAATGGAAAAAGCTACTGGCCCAAAACATACAGGAAATCCAGGACACAATGAGAAGATCACAGCTAAGGATAACAGGTATAGAAGAGAGTGAAGACTACCAGCTCAAAGGACCAGTAAATATCTTCAACAAAATCATAGAAGAAAACTTCCCTAACCTAAAGAAAGAGATGCCCATAAACATACAAGAAGCCTACAGAACTCCAAATAGATTGGACCAGAAAAGAAACTCCTCCCATCACATAATAGTTAAAACACCAAATGCACAAAACAAAAAAAGAATATTAAAAGCAGTAAGGGGAAAAGGTCAAGAAACGTATGAAGACAGAGCTACTAGAATTACACCAGACTTCTCACCAAAGACTATGAAAGCCAGAAGATCCTGGACAGATGTCATACAGACCCTAAGAGAACACAAATGCCAGCCCAGGTTACTGTATCCAGCAAAACTCAATTAACATAGATGGAGAAGCCAAGATATTCCAAGAAAAAACCCAATTTACACAATATCTTTCTACAAATCCAGCCATACAAAGGATAATAAATGGTAAAGCCCAACACAAGAAGGCAAGCTACACACTAGAAAAAGCAAGAAACTAATCATTTTGCAACAAAACAAAGAGAAGACAAGCACACAAACATAATCTCATATGCAACATTTATGGTGCATATTCATATGGTGAGATTTCATTCAACCTCTATCTTTTTTCCATTGGATGGTTTTTGCTCCTTTGTCAAAAATCAAGTGACCATAGATGTGTGGATTCATTTCTCGGTCTTTAGTTCTATTTCACTGGTCTATCTGTCTGTCTCTGTACCAATACTATACAGGTTTTTTTAATCATTATTGCTCTGTAATACTGCATGAGTTCAGGGATAGTGATTCCCCCAGAAGTCCTTTTATTGTTGAGGATAGTCTTAGCTATCCTGGGTTTTTTGTTATTCCAGATGAATCTGTAAATTGTTCTAATTCTATGAAGAATTGGATTGGACTTTTGATGGGGATTACATTGAATCTGTAGATTGCTTTTGGTGAAATGGCCATTTTTACTATATTAATCCTGCCAATCCAGGAGCATGGGAGATCTTTCCATCTTCTGAGATCTTCTTCAATTTCAATATAGCTTAATAAACAATGATGTTTGCAAAAAAGATATTTATCAACCCTACATCCAACAGTAGACTAATAATCAAAATATATAAAGAACTCAAAAAATTGGACACCAACAAACCAAATAACTCAATTTAAAAATGGGATAGAGATGTAGGACACACTGACAGAGTCACCAAATGTGTATAGTACTGCTGAGGAGGAAGCATGTTCAAACCCTGAGAATCTCAGAGATCTGAGAGGGCAGGAATAGAGCTGCTCCCTTCCTGCCTCTACGCCCGCTCTGGACAACATAATCATGACCTTTAAGCAAGGACCATGGGCAGTCAGACACTCAGAAGGGGAAATAAAATAGACATTTTATGGATGTGGATAGATGAAGAAAACAGTGGGAGAGGGGGGAACAGTGATGGCTATCAGGTGTGGGGAAGAGGGGTAAGCAATGGCTGGGAGAAAGAACAGAAATTGATGGGGGCATCTCTGGGACTGAGACCTGGGACAGGTAAGATGCCACAGAGTTTAAGAGGGTGACCCTAGCTGAGCCTCCTAGTAGCTAGAAATATGATGACTAAAGGGGACACCTCCTGAAGTAAGGTGGGACTTCCAGTAGAAGGAGAGGGACAACAACCCACCCACAAAACTCTCAACCCAAAATTTGTCCTGCCCACAAGATGCACAAGATTAAGGATGGAGCATAGATGGAGGGAATGTCCAACCCATGACTGGCCCAAGTAGAGAGAGTCAACCCCTGACACTATTGGTGATATTCTGCTATGTTTGCAGTCAGGAGGCTAGCATAACTGGGTCCTGAGAGGCTTCACTCAGCAGTTGATGGAAATAGATACAGAGACCCACAGCCAAACATCAGGCAGAACTTGGGTAGTATTGTGAACGAGTAGGGGGATAGTGTCATGCTAGCTGGATGGGTCAAGAACATGACAAGAAGACCTACAGGGTCAACTAACCTGGACCCATGAGGACTTACAGAGATTGAACCAACAACCAAAGAGCATGCAGGAGCTAGACCTAGGCCTCTTACACATTTTTAGCAGATTTTCAGCTTGGTGTTCATGTGGGTCCCCTAACAAGTGGAGTAGAGGCTGTCTCTGACTCTGTTGTCTACTATTGAATCCCCTTCCCCAATTATACCACCTTGTCTGGCCTTAGTGGGAGAAGATGTGCCTAGTTCTGTTCTGATTTGATGCTCCAAGGTGGAACGGTGCCCAAGATGGGTGAGGGGATTTCCCATCTCTGAGAAAAAGAGGGGGTAATGGGGGGATGGACTTGTGATGGTGGGATAGAGAAGAGAGGAGAGGGGTTTCTGTGATCATGTTAAGTGAGTAAATAAATATATTAATGAAAAAAATGAGTCAGGATTTACAAAATAGCAGCTGAACCCCTAGTTTCTGAGTTCACACATAAGAAAAAAGTCACAAAAACTACTGGAATTTATAGAACACATGGTGGGGGAGGGAGAGAGAGAAAAGGAGGAAGAGGAGAGAATTCTGTACAATGAACAGTAACCCAGTCATATAATAACTGACATAGAATCATCATGTTGCACCTAATATTTACTTATGATTACAATATTCCAAGTTATTGTTAATGCTCACTATGATTTTTCACTTCAGCAAAACTAAAGAGTAAAACTCAGCCTGTAGCATAGGATTCTGTTAGCATCCCTGACTCTCTTGCTTTCATTCTTATTTAAAGTCCCTCAGGGGAATTATTAAGAAAAGTTTTATCTAGAAATGTGCAGAGTCTAGCCAGGGATGACGTCACGTGGCTGCTGTTCCTTGTGCACTTAACCAGCTGCCTTACCTTGGTCCATACAGCTCAGGATACATCTGTAGCTGCAGCTGGTGGTGAGTAGACCTGACAGGAGAGTCTGCATGGCACAAGATGGTCACTAGACAGTCTGTTCTTTCTTCAGAGAATCTCTTTTTTTCTTTATTCTTTACTGTCTTACTTATTATAGGGAGGAAAGGTATTCGGCTTCTTCCTGTTCCTCCTCTTCTTCTTCCTTCTCCCCCTCCACCTTCTCCTCTTTCTTTGTTTGGTGAGCCCTGGCTGTCCAGTAACTCACTCTGTAGACAAGGCTGACCTAAAACTCTGATCTACATATGCCTCTCCATCCCAGGTCTGGGATTAAAGCTGCACACTACCACACCCAGCTTCTTCCTAAGGATTCCATTCAGTACTTCCTTACCGATAACTTTTCAATGATATGAATGAAGCAATTGTAATCCACACACAGACACACAAGCACACCTGCACACATACACTGAGACACACACAGACAGACACAGACCTTCACACACACATACACACACCACACACACATACAAATACACACACAGACATACACACACATACATACACATACACACACCACACACACATACAAACACACACACACATACAAACACACACACAGACATACACACAAACACACACACACACACACACACACACACACACACACACACTGACAGATACCTACAAGACATGCCTTGACTATGTTGTTGATCCCCCTGCCTCAAACTCATAAATGCTAGGACTTTTGTAGTCATCTGGCAACACAGCCACCCTTCTGCATTTTTAATTACTCATAGGACAAGGCATTTGTTATCGAAACTGACTTTGGGCGATCTATTTAATTTCAAGTGTAGGTAATTTTTGACAGTTACAATAATCCAAAAGTAATTGTCTTCATTGTATTCATATTCCGATATGAAGCAGACAGTGGGTAACACAAATTGAAAGTATATGCTCTTGAAGAAGTATTGTTTCCCATAGAACCCAGGTAGGTGCCCAGTCTGTGCCTACTCACAGGGTAAGCATTCACTCTGTCAGTGGTTGTCTGAAAAGAGGCAGATGTCGGAGACCCTGAGATTCTCATGTATAAAAGAAAAGAGTGTGGTGAGGCCCGTGAAAGCAACAGGGAGGCTTACAGCTTTTGCTTGCCTGGGATGCTGCTCTGCCATTGCTCTGATTTCACTATTAGTAATGCAAAGGGTTAACAATGCACCAAGCTGTTCACATGGCATCAAATGGCACAGCGGTAAGAACCAGACAGCTGATAATCCCTTGCCTTCTCCAGATACCACATTTCTGGTATCACTGCTGCCTGGGGACACTGATGCCAGTGGACACAATTTACCACAGGTTTCTGACCCTCAAAACACACCTCCTGCCCCTCACCTGCCTCCTGACCTCCACTCACCCTGCAGACAGTGTTCAGGGCCTCTCAGAGTCTGTGCCTCGCTCCTCAGTCTTTGATCACTGTCAAAACTACAAACTGGGTCAGCAGAAAAACATAGAATGAACATTAAAAGGTTTAAATTTTTAATAGATCTAAGTTTCTTTTCATGAACACTTCTTTTTAAAATGGAACTCTATCTTGTTACTTCCTATCTCTCACTCTATTTTCTGTCTCTATCCCTGTCCATCTCTTCCCATAGGTCTCAAATCTGCCTGGCATTTATATGAGGCACCAAGAACCTCTCTGGATTCTCCCTATCAGCAGCAGCTTGGGCAGAATGAGGCACTTTAAAGGCTTCAGGAACAGGTTTGCTTTTGTCCCTTTGTTATATAAAATGTTCCAGAGACTTGTGCTTTTTATCTCATGGCCCCTCTCTTGTAATTATTGCTAACATCTCAGCAAGAGATTTAATTTTCTTCCTATTGCTTAGGGAAATCAAAATTATGTTACTAGTTTAGAAATTTAAAAAAAAAATTTAAATCTCTCTTTAAGAAGTGCATGTGGAAGAGACATTTCTGAGCCTAGTCCAGAAGGCTGGATAAATGGTGTCTGATGCTGTTTCTCACTATGTTGTAGCTATTGAAACCTTCAAGCTTAGTTTACATTCTTGCACTATTGTCCCAGCATGGGTGGACACTGACATTGTTCAGTGCAATCAAGGTTAATGTGTCCCTGGGTTTCTCTCAACATCTAACACAGAGGAAGGGTGAGTAGGGGGTGAAGTAATGGCAAACTGCTCTCAGGAACATCCTGGGGCTCTGTTCTCTGTCCTCAGACTCCATGAGAAAGTAAGTGGCTGACAGTCCACGAAGATGTTGCTGCTATACCCTGGCCTGGCAACCAGCAGTGACTGCTAAAGCCTCAGTCTCCGGATGAAGCTTAGAGCAAATGGACAGCCTGTGAGGAGATGAACTAGGAGGATCAGAGACCAGAAGAGGTGGGACTTCCAATTAACTGTGTCTAACCAGTGTTGGATGAGAAACACATTACATGTATTATTGTGTCTACAATTTCATATGAATACATTTATATGAATGTACATTTAAAGATCATTTATTTATCAAAACAAAGTTACAGGACAGTTTGAATTCAGTTTGAAATGGGCTGTATACAGCACTCAATAAGATCTTGTACCATATTATTTTAAGACCACGTTCTTCAATGCATGCTAAACTGGAGAGCGTGTCCCATATTGTGGTAATCTTAGAAGCAGTTCTGCAATGCTTCTGAAGAATAACTTGTGTGTTAATGTTCTGAAGAATATGTGTGCTTATTTCCTTGTTTTCATTTCACTTTCATTGTGTTTTGTTTGCTTTCACTATTTTTGTTAGTAATGAAAAATCATTATGTAAATTTGAAGAACTTATTGGTAGAGAACCTGTATGTCATCAGCAAAGATCATGGCCATGAACTGTGTCAGCTCTACTCTGAGTGATGACACGGTACCCATACCTGGGAATTCTTACTTTGTCAAGTTCCTTAAATTACAGGTTCATTATCACTGTCAGATGTAGAGGACAGTAGACTTTTTAACATAATAGATTTGTGCACTCATCAATAGGCAGTCACTGACCTCAAAGCTTCTTGGTTGCCTAGGAGATACTCGGGGACATTACTAACTGGATGAACAACTACACTGGACAATTTTCAGATTTCACCCTGCTTGGATTCTTCAGTCAATACAAATACCCTACCCTGCTTGCTGGGGTCATATTTGTGGTTTTCCTGATGGCCTTGTCTGGGAACGCCTTCCTGATCCTGTTGATCCTCTTTGACACCCAACTCCACACACCCATGTACTTTTTTATCAGCCAGCTGTCCCTCATGGACATGATGTACATTTCTGTCACTGTGCCCAAGATGCTCATGGACCAGGTGCTGGGGAACCACAGGATCTCAGCTGCTGCCTGTGGGATGCAGATGTTCTTGTATCTGTCACTGGGAGGGTCAGAATTTTTGCTTCTAGCTGCCATGTCCTATGACCGTTATGTGGCCATCTGCCATCCACTCCGGTATCCTGTCCTTATGAACCACAGGGTGTGTCTCCTCCTGTTGTCTGTCTGTTGGTTCCTGGGATCCTTAGATGGCTTCATGCTCACCCCTGTCACCATGACCTTCCCATTTTGTGGATCGCGGGAGATCCATCACTTCTTCTGTGAGGTTCCTGCTGTGACAAAGCTCTCCTGTTCAGACACCTGGCTCTATGAGACCCTCATGTATGTGTGCTGTGTGCTCATGATTCTCATTCCTGTGACAGTCATTTCAGGCTCCTACTCATCCATCCTCCTCACTGTTCTCAGGATGAACTCAGCAGAGGGCAGGAAGAAGGCTCTTGCCACCTGCTCCTCCCACATGACGGTGGTCATTCTCTTCTATGGTGCTGCTGTCTATACCTACATGCTCCCTACCTCATTCCACACCCCTGAGAAGGACATGGTGGTGTCTGTGTTTTACACCATACTCACACCTCTGTTGAACCCACTAATATATAGTTTTAGGAATAAGAATGTCACTGAGGCTATGAAGAAACTGCTGGGTGTCAGCACTCTCTTCCAGGAAATCATAAAGTAATCTGGAATGCATATTCCTTTTCCTTGTCTCTATGCATCTGTTGATCCAGTCTTTGTGTTAAAGTTATTCCTGATCCATCATGCCTCGTTTCATATTCATCCCTTTTTATAGAACTCTTCCTCTATTCTAAAAATTTCTTCATTAATTTACTTCTTATGCATTCATACTCTTAATATGTATCCTGTAAATGTTACATTTTATGAAGTTGGTGATGGCTATTTAATTTTTCGTGTCAATAATCTTATCATTCAAAAGTCATGTCATACTGCCTGTGACTGTGCAACTGGTAAAATATAGAGCATGGAAAGAAAATTGGTTAACAAAGTCAACAAGTGATGAGTTGACATAATAGGCATATTGAAATAATTCTGTGTCCTTTGTTGATAATTTATGTAAATTTGAAATTTGATGAAAATAAAGAGCAAAATAGAGTTTTCTCTCTTCAGCTCCTGTGGTGTGCTGTAGTAAAAAAAAAAAATAAGGTTAAAAGAATTTAAATCTGGATAGTTCAAGTTGCCCTGAGCATTTTAAATTGTCAGTGTCGCTGTGTTTGCATTTAAATGAATCCTTCAAAATCCAATAGACCTTGGGGCTGGGGATTTAGCTCAGTGGTAGAGCGCTTACCTAGGAAGCGCAAGGCCCTGGGTTCGGTCCCCAGCTCCGAAAAAAAGAATCAAAAAAAAAAAAAAAATCCAATAGACCTCTCACTTCAAAGAAAATTAGGAATCACTTTTTTTTTTGAGCCACAGGTGAGTGACCACTTTTGATATTTGCTCTCTATCAGATGTAGACTTAGTGAAAACCTTTTCCCATTCCAAAGCCTACTGTTTTGTCCTATTGGTGATGGCCTTGCCTTATAGAAGCTTTTCAGTTTCATGAGGTCCCATTTATTGATTGATGATTTAAGTGTGTATACTATCTATGTTCTGTTTATGATGTTGTCTCCTGTGCAAATGGGTGCAAGGCTATTCCCCACTTTCTATCGGGTTTCTATCAGGTTCAGTGTATCTAGTTTTATGTTGAGGTCTTTGATCCACTTGGACTTTAGTTTTACGCTGGTTGATAAATGTTGATCTATTGGGGTTTTCTGCTTACAAACACCAAGTTAGACCAGCACTATGTGTTAAAGATGTGTCTTTCTGGCTTCTTTATCAAAACTCAGTGGTCCATAGTTGTGTGAATTTCTATCTGGGTTACCAACACCTGGTGGGTTTGGTGACTACAGCTCTGTAGTACAGCTTCACATCAGGGATGGTGATTCCTGCAGAAGTTCTTATCTTGTACAGGATGGTTGTAGCTGTCCTGTGGTGCTTGTTTGTTTTTGTCATTGTTGTTTCTTTCCATTTGAAGTTGAGTGCTGTCGTTTCCTGGCCCACAAAATTTATTTTGCTGTCTTCCTGGGTATCGCTTTGGATCTTTTCATGCTTCTGGCAGTACGGCTACTTTCAGTAGGCTGATCTTACTTGTCCAAGATGGTGGACCAGGGAGATGGTTCCACCTTCCTGCATCTTCTCCAATCTCTTTCTTCAAAGGGTTGAAGTTTTTGTCACAAGTCTTTCACTTGCTTGATCAGCGTTACCCCAAAGATACTTTATATCATTTGTGGCTATTGTGAAAGGTGTTGTTTCCCTGCTTCCATTCTCAGCCCTTTCTTTGTTTATATATGGGAGGGTTACTGATTTTTTTTATAGTTGATTATTTAACCAGCCACTTTGCTAAAGGGGTTTATTGGTTGTAGGAGTTCTCTTGTAGAAATTTTGGGGTCGCTTATGTATACTATCACATCATCTGCAAATAGTAATACTTTGACTTCTTCCTTTCCAATTTGTATCCTCTTAATCTCCTTCAACTGTCTTATTGTCTTAAGCACTATGTTGAATATATATGGAGAGAGTAGGCAGCTTTGCTTTGTTCCTGATTTTAGTGGCATTATTTTGAGTTTATCTCCATTTAATTTGGTGATAGTTACAGGCTTGCTGTAAACAGCCTTTATTGTGTTGTGGCTTTGTTCCTGATTTTAGTGGCATTATTTTGAGTTTATCTCCATTTAATTTGGTGATAGCTACAGGCTTGCTGTAAATGGCCTTTATTGTGTTGAAGTATGTCCCTTGAATCCCTAGTCTCCATCATATTTATGTCATGAGAGGGTGTTGGATTTGTCAAAAGCTCTTTTGGCACCTAGTAAGATGGTCATGTGTGTTTTATTCTTTCAGATTGTTTATTTCATGAGTTATATTTAACTGATTTTCTAATGTTGAACCATCCTGATATTCATGATAGATGATGTTTTTATTGTGTTCTGGGATTTGGTTTGCAAACATTCTATTGACTATTTTAAATTTATGTTCCTAAGGAAAATTGATTAGTAATTCTCTTATTCTGTTGGATATTTGTATGGCTTGAGTATCAGGTTGATTGTGGCCTCATAAATTTTGTTTGGTATAGTCTCTTGGCTGGTATCTCTGGTTTCATACAGACTGGATACCTCTGTCCAGGCACTTCTGATTTTGAGAGTCTTCATTGAGAAGTCAAGTGTAACTCTAATAGGACTTCCTTTATATGTCACTTGGTCTTTTTCTCTTGCAGCTTTTAATATTGTCTTTTCGTTCTGTCTATTTGGTGTTTTGATTATTATGTGGCAGGTAGACTTCCTTTCCTGAACCAATAAATCTCTTACTATTCTATAAGTTTCCTGTACCTTTATAGGCATTTCCTTCTTTAGGTTAGGAAAATTTTCTTCTATGACTTTGTCGAAAATATATTCTGGGCCTTTAAATTGAAATTATTCTCCTACTTCTATCCCTATTATTCTTAGGTTTGGCTTTTCCTGGATATTCATGTCAGGAATTTTTAGATTTAATATATTCTGTCACCAATGTATCAAATTCTTCTATCATATCTTCAACAGCTGAGATTCTGCCTTGCATCCCCTGTTTTCTGTGGGTGATGCCTGCATCTGTAAGCAGTTCCTGTCTGCTTACCTAGATCTTTTATTTCCGCAAATCCCTCTGTGTTTTCTTTATTGCTTCAAGTTCCTTTTTCCAGTCTTGAGAAGTTTTAGTCATATCCTTCAACTGTTTGGTTTGTTTCCTTGACTGTCTAGACTTTTCTAGTTCCCTCTTTAAGGACCTATATGATCTACCTAAAGTTTGTTTTAAGGTATTTTTCTTGGCCTTCACTTGTGTTGAAATAATCAGGCCTACTATAATAGTATGCTTGGGCTCCGGTGGTGACATATTACCTTCACTGTTGTTGGTTCTGTTCTTGTGCCGGCATGTAGGCATCTACATTTGGGGAGATTACACTTTGAGGTACAGATTTCTGTGTTTGTCTTTATTAGATGTGTGCTTTGTTTCTTGGTCTCTGTTTCCACTCTGGTCTTCTGGCCATTGTTGCCTATGGTTGAACAGGGTCTATCTACCCAAGTTGAGCTGGACTTCTGTTGGTGGCCAGGTTTGAATCTGGTAAAGCAGGATCAATAAATGGGCATACATTTATTCCTTTCAATTTTACACTAAGCTTTTGTTATGGTTTAAATGTGTGAGGCCCAGAAGGTGACACACTTAGGAGTTGTGACCTTGTTGGATTAGGTGTGGCCTTGTTGGAGGAAGTACGTCATTGTGTGTATGAGCTTTAAGACCTTCATCCTAGTTCCTTGCAAGTCAGTCTTCTGTTTGTATTCAGGATAAGATGTAGAACTCCCAGATCTTCCTGTATCACGCCTGCCCAGACACTGCCATGCTACTGCTTTGATGATAGTAGACTAAACCAGCCCCAATTAAATGTGGTCTTTAAAAGAGTTGCCTTGGCCATGGTGTCTGATCATAGCAGTAAAAGCTTGACTAAGACCTTTGAAAAGCCCTATCTTTTAGGTTTGGGCAAGTGATAGCTAAAGCAACCTCACAGACTCTGACATTGACACCCAAAATCCAGGCCAGCATAATCTCCACATTGTGGCTCCTATGGCATTGGCCAGAGTCTCTTGCAAAGATTTTGAGCTACTCCTGTGTGGGGCAAATAGATTTATTATTTCCACTAATTACTGGTTCATCCTGTGTATTTGTAGGAGATTGTGCTGTATACAAACTTCTGTTATAGCAATTTCTGTTTTTATTATATTTTTATGACTTGTTCATATTAGAGCTTATCACTATCATTTTTTACATAAAATGTTTTATTACATTTCTATGACTTGTTCTTATTGGAGCTTATCAATTTATCACTTTTTTACATTTGATTGCTTGATAACACTAAATATTTTCTTCTCCAAAAGAGATCCTCATGAGTCAGTTTCTAGGATGCTACAAAGCCTTCTTATGTCAGGCTGGAGAACTTCATGTACAGAATGGGGCAGTCTTGTGACATTGACATGGAATATCATCACCTTGGCAGCTGCATGTACCCTTCACTGAGCATTTGATGCTGCATACTCAGAAACTACTGGTGGTCCTTTCCTGAAACAATGCAGGACCTGACACAGCTGAGTCCTGACAATGCCTGCTCAGTTGCCTTAGGTGCTGGACATAGCTTGGAGTTGCACGGTACCTCTGTCAACCACACTTGATGCAGCTGCCCAAGGCCAGCAGCTATAGGGAAGGACCCCATCCCTTTCCCTGTCCCCTGCCAATGTCCACCCAGGAATGCACTTGAATCAAGTGGGGAAGGATTCAAGACACTCTTCCATCTGTAGTCTAAATCGCTGGGCAGAGCTCAGGAGCTGGCCCGTGTGAACACAGGACACTGTGGGACCAGAGGATGGCATGAGAACAGTGGCATGTTGTTGGAAAGTGATCAGAAACCTTTAGCATTCAGAAAAAGTTCAATACAATTTGGCTGCAGATCAAGAGTGCAGAGTTGGCTCTGTCTTCCACCCTGTGTAGACTAGCTCTGACTGAACAGTGTACCTCACTGTGTCTGCACAACTGTCTGCAGATTATAGAAGGGTGTGACTTTTTTCCATTTTTTTATATTTATTAATTTGAGTATTTCTTATTTACATTTCGATTAATAGTCCCCTTCCCGGTTTCCGGGCCATCATCCCCCTAATCCCTCCCCATCCCCTTCTATCTGGGCTTCCCCTCCCCATCCTCCTTCCATTATCGCCCTCCCCCCAACAATCACGTTCACTGGGGGTTAAGTCTTGGTAGGACCAAGGGCTTCCCCTTCCACTGGTGCTCTTACTAGGCTATTCATTGCTACCTATGAGGTCAGAGTCCAGGGTCAGTCCATGTATAGTCTTTAGGTAGTGGCTTAGTCCCTGGAAGCTCTGGTTGCTTGGCATTGTTGTACATATGGGGTCTCGAGCCCCTTTGAGCTCTTCTAGACCTTTCTCTGATTCCTTCAACGGGGGTCCCGATCTCAGTTCAGTGGATTGCTGCTGGCATTTGCCTATGTATTTGCTGTATTCTGGCTGTGTCTCTCAGGAGAGATCTACATCTGGTTCCTGTCAGCCTGCACTTCTTTGCTTCATCCATCTTGTCTAATTGGGTGGCTGTATATGTATGGGCCACAGGTGGGGCAGGCTCTGAATGGGTGTTCCTTCTGTCTCTGTTCTAAACTTTGCCTCCCTATTCCTTGCCAAGGATATTCTTGTTCCCCCTTTAAAGAAGGAGTGAAGCATTCACATTTTGGTCATCCTTCTTGAGTTTCATGTGTTCTGTGCATCTAGGATAATTCAAGCATTTGGGCTAATAGCCACTTATCAATGAGTACATACCGTGTGTGACTTTTAAAGTGCCATTTTTTGCTAAACTGTGGGTAATATCAAGATTTACATTTTCATCTAAGACATTTGTATTTATAAATTGTTCAGTAACTTTCAGGTCTCTATTTAAAGTGAAACAAGCATTTAAACTGAAGGCAGCTCTAAAGAATATGGTTTGTGACAGACAGCAGAACACAGGGATGATGCAGTGAGGGTAGAACAAGGTGGCACAGGAGGAATGAGGGCTCAGAATTAGCATTGCCATGCACTGTAAGGGCCAGTGTTTATAGTTTAGCAGATGAACATCAAGCTTTCAAGTCCACACCTATGAAAGATAATATGTCACAAAGGCAACTGAAAGTTTATATAAATATACAAACAGAGAGTAAGAGAGTGTGGGGAGAGAATTCTGAAGAGTGAACGAATCCCAGACATACAGTAACTGATTGGGGCTGATTCTTCTTGAAGATGATAATATTTGGGGTTATTTTTAATACTGGTTATTTTTTAACTATAATAAAACCAAAGGGTAAATCTGGCTTGGCAGAGGTATCTGGTAGCCTCCCTGGTTCTTGCATTCTTCTTTTAGTCCCAGAAGGGAGGTATTAACAAAATCTTTATCTGGGAATGTGCAGTATACACCCAGGGATGACGTCACATGGCTCCTGTTCCTTGTGCACTTAACCAGTTGCTGGACCTTGGTCTTTACGGCTCAGACTACAGCTGCAGATGCATCTGTTGGTGAGTAGACCTGACAGGAGAGTCTGTACATCACAGGATGGTCACTAGACAGTCTGTTCTTTCTTTACAGAACCTCTTTTATTCTTTATTCTTTACTGTCTTACTTATTATAAGGAGGAAAGAAACTCGGCTTCTTCCTCTTTTATTCCTCTTCTTTTTCCAGTTTCTCATCGTCCTCCTTCTTCCCCTCCATTTCTCCTTCTCTTTCTTTTTTTGGTGAGCTCTGGTTGTCCAGGCTGGCCTAAAACTCTGATTTACATATGCCTCTCCATCCCAGGGCTGCAATTAAAGCTGTAAACTACCACAAACAGCTTCTTCCTAAGGATTCTGTTCAGTACTACCTCACCGAGAATTTTTCTATAATAGGAATGAAGCAATTGTACTACACACAAACACACACACACACACACACACAAAGACACACACATACATGCACACAAACACAAACAAACAGAGACACACACAAACATACGCACACACACACACACACACACACACACTGACAGATACCCACAAGACATGCCTTGATTATATTTTGTTCCCCCTGCCTCAGACTCACAAATGCTAAGACTGTAAGTCATCTGGCAACACAGCCACGCTTCTGCATTTTTAATTACTCATAGGACAGGGCATTTGTTTTAAAAACTGTCTTTTGGGTGGTTTATTTAATTTCAAGTGTAGGTAATTTTTAATGGTTACAATAATGCAAAATTAACTGTCTTCATTTTGTTTACATTCCACAATATGAAGCAGACAGTGGGTAACACAAATTCAAAGTATATGTTTTTGAAGAAGTAATGTTTCCTGTAGAACCTAGACAGGCACCCACTCTGTGCCTACTCACAGGGTAAGTACTCACTCTGTCAGTGGTTGTAGGACATAAGGCAGATACCCAAGACCCTGAGCTTCTCTTTTATAAAAGAGGGGAGTGCGCTGAGTGCAATGGAATCACCAGAGAGGCTCAGGGATGCTGCTGGCTTGGGATGCTGCTCTGTCATTGCTCTGCCTTCACTGTTAGCAATGCAAAGGGTTCACATTGCACCAAGCTGTTCACATGGCATCAAATGGCACAGCAGTAAAAACTAGACAGCTGATAATCCCTTGCCTTCTGCAGACCCCATGCTCACTGCTGCCTGGGGACACTGATGCCAGTGGACACCACTTGACACAGGGCACTGACCCTGAAAACACACCTCCTGCCCCTCCTCTGCCTCCTGACCTCCACTCACCCAGGAGACAGTGTTCAGAGCCTCTCAGAGTCTGTGGCTCCCTCCCCAGTCTTTGTTCACCATCAAAACTACAAACTGGGTCAGCAGAAAAACATAAACTGAACATTAAAAAGTTTAAACTTTTAAAAGATCTAAGTTTCTTTAAAATGGAAATCTATCTTTTTACTTCCTATCTCTCAGTCTATTTTCTGTCTCTATTTCTGCCCATCTCTTCCTATAGGTCTCAAATCTGCCTGGCATTTATATAAAGCACCAAGAACCTCTTTGGATTCTCCATATCAGCAGCAGCTTGGGCAGAACGAGGCACTTTAAAGGCTTCAGGAACAGGTTTGCTTTTGTTCCTTTGTTATATAAAATGTTCCAGAGACTTATGCTTTTTATCTCATGGCCCCTCTCTTGTAATTATTGCTAACATCTCAGCAAGAGATTTAATTTTTTTCCTATTGCTTAGGGAAATCAAAATTATGTTACTAGTTTAGAAATTAAAAAAAAACTTTAAAAATCTCTCTTTAAGAAGTGCATGTGGAAGAGACATTTCTGAGCCTTGTCCAGAAGGCTGGATACATGGTGTCTGATGCTGTTTCTCACTGTGTTGCAGCTGTTGAAACCTTCAAGCTTAGTTTACATTCTTGCACTATTGTCCCAGCATGGGTGGACACTGACATTGTTCAGTGCAATCAAGGTTAATGTTTCCCTGGGTTTCTCTCAGCATCTAACGCAGAGGAAGGGTGAGTAGGGGGTGAAGTAATGGTGAACTGCTCTCAGGAACATCCTGGGGCTCTGTTCTCTGTCCTCAGACTCCATGAGAAAGTAAGTGGCTGATGGTCCACGAAGATGTTGCTGCCACACACTGGCCTGGCAACCAGCAGTGACTGCTAAAGCCTCAGTCTCCGGATGAAGCTTAGAGCAAATGGACAGCCTGTGAGGAGATGAACTAGGAGGATCAGAGACCAGAAGAGGTGGGAGTTCCAATTAACTCTGTCTAACCAGTGTTGCATGAGAAACACATTATGTATATTATTGTGTCTACAATTTCATATGAATACATTTATATGAATGTACATTTAAAGATCATTTATCTAAGAAACAAAGTTACAGGACAGTTCAAACTCAATTTGAAATGAGCTGTATGCATTACTCAACTAAGATCTTGTACCATATTATTTTAAAACCACGTTCTTCAATGCATGCTAAACTGGAGAGCGTGTCCCATATTGTGTTAATCTTAGAAGCAGTTCTGCAATGTTACTGAAGAATAACTTGTGTGTTAATGTTCTGAATAATTAATGTGTTTGCTTATTTCCTTGTTTTCAATTCACTTTCATTGAGGTTTGTTGTTTTCACTATATTTGTTAGTAATGAAAAATCATGCAAATTTGAAGACCTTATCCATAAAGAACATATTTGTCATTAGCAAAGATCAGTGTTGTCTCTACTCTGAGTGACGATGTCTCTAGCCACATCTGTGAATTATTGCTTTGTTAAGGCAATATAATTATTGTCTTAAATTATAGGCAGATTATCATTTTCAAATATAGCAGCCAGGAGACTTTTTAACATAATAGCCTTGTGCACCTATCAATAGTCAGTCACTAACCTCAAAGCTTCTTGGTTGCCTAGGAGACACCCATGGACATCACCACCTGGATGAACAACTACACTGGAAAGTCAGATTTCGACCTGGTGGGACTCTTCAGTCAATCCAAACACCCTACCCTGCTTGCTGGGGTCATATTTGTGGTTTTCCTGATGGCCTTGTCTGGGAATGCCCTCCTGATCCTGCTGATACTCTCTGACACCCACCTCCACACACCCATGTACTTTTTCATCAGCCAGCTGTCCCTCATGGACATGATGTACATTTCTGTCACTGTGCCCAAGATGCTCATGGACCAGATCCTGGGGAACCACAGGATCTCAGCTGCTGCCTGTGGGATGCAGATGTTCCTCTACCTGACACTTGTGGGGTCAGAATTTTTCCTTCTAGCTGCCATGTCTTATGACCGCTATGTGGCCATCTGCCATCCACTCCGGTATCCTGTCCTCATGAACCACAGGGTGTGTCTCCTTCTGTTGTCTGTCTGTTGGCTCCTGGGATCCTTAGATGGCTTCATGCTCACCCCTGTCACCATGACCTTCCCATTTTGTGGATCGCGGGAGATCCATCACTTCTTCTGTGAGGTCCCTGCTGTGACAAAGCTCTCCTGTTCAGACACCTGGCTCTATGAGACCCTCATGTATGTGTGCTGTGTGCTCATGCTTCTCATCCCCGTGACAGTCATTTCAGGATCCTACTCATCCATCCTCCTCACTGTTCTCAGGATGAACTCAGCAGAGGGCAGGAAGAAGGCTCTTGCCACCTGTTCCTCCCACATGACTGTGGTCATTCTCTTCTATGGTGCTGCTGTCTATACCTACATGCTCCCTACCTCATTCCACACCCCTGAGAAGGACATGGTGGTGTCTGTGTTTTACACCATACTCACGCCTCTGTTGAACCCACTAATCTATAGCCTTAGAAATAAGAATGTCACTGAGGCTATAAAGAAATTGTTGGGTGAAAACTCCTCTTTCCAGAAACAATGAAGTAAACAATTAAGAATGTATATTTCTTTTCCTTTTCTCTACACATCTGTTTTTCCCATTCTATACTGAGGTTATTCCTCATCCTTCTTGTTTCATTTCATATTCATTCCTTTTTGGAGAATCATTTGTCGATTCCTAAAATTTCTTCATTAACCTAATTCCCCATTCACAAACTCTATTTGTATTCTCTCTTTGTTACATTTTTTGAAGCTAATAATGGTTATTTTATTTTGTAGTACTATGCATTTTCTTATCACTTCAAATTTATGTCATGAGTAATAAATGATCATAATATGTTCAACTGATAAACATAGAATAAGTTTTAAAAATGTGTTTAGCAATGTTTACAAGAGGCGAATTGAGACATGGCATATCGAATAAATTCTTTGTATTTTATTGATAATTTATGTAAATTTGAAATTAGATTAAAAATAAACGACAAGTTATATTTTTCTCCCTTCAGCTCCTGTATTATGATATAGTAAAAATAATACTTAAAAGAGCCAAAAGTGCATAAATGGTATGTACTTTCTAATTAGTAAATATTAGTCCAAAAAAGTACAGAATACCCAAGATACAGTCTACTGAACTCAAAAAATTCAACAAGCTGTAGGGTCCAAGTGAGGATGCCTAAGTCCCACTTTGGGAGGAAGAAGAAAGTAACCACATGGGGAGTATTTGGGGAGGGAAAGGGACAGGGGGAGGGGAACATGATCTGGTACTGAGGGGGATGTGGGGAGGACTGAAGCAGTGAGTGCCAGCAGAAAGAATGGAAACAGGCAATCTCCAGAGGTAGGGAGTAGAGAGCACCCTCCAGAATGTACCAGAGACCCAAGAGGTGAGAGACCCTCAGGACTCAAAGGGAGGGACCCTAGATGAAATGACCTACAGTGGGGAGAGGGAACTTGTAGATCCACTTTCAGCAGAAAGGCAGGGCATAAAGTGAGGGATGGGGTTGCTATCCAACAGCCAAAACTCTGACCCATAATTTTTTCTGTCTGAAAGAACTGCAGGCCTGGTAATGGAGAAAAGCCTGAGAAAAAGAAGGTCCAGTGACAGGTCCAAAGCAGGATCCAGCTCTCAAGCTGAGGCCCCAAGGCCTGACACTATTACTGAGGCTATGGAGCACTCACACAAAGGAACCTATCATGACTGCCCTCCAAAAGACCCAACAAACAGCTGAAAGAGTCAGATGAAGATATGCTCACCCAACCATTGAATAGAAGCTGCTGACCCCTTTGGTTGAATTAGGGAAAAGTTAGAAGAAGCTGAGGAGGAGGGCAACCCTGTAGGAAGACCAGAAGTCTCAATTAACCTGGACCCCTGAGACGGCTTAGACACTAAATCACCAACTAGGCAGCATATACCAGCTGATATAAGCCCTCCAACACATGCTCATCAGAGGACTGCTGGGTCTGGGTTCAGTCATAGAAGATGCACCTAACCCTCAAGAGACTGGAGGCCCCAGGGAGTTTAGAGTTCAGGTGGGGTGGTGGAATGGGGACATCCTCATGGAGATAGGCATGTGAGGGATATGGAAAAGTTGGAGGGTGGGTCAGGAGAGAAATAAAATCTGGAATGTAAAAAAAAAAGAAAAGAAAAAAGAAATAAAAATACTTTTTGAAAGAAAGAAACTCAAATAGGGATAGTTCCCTTACCTCAGTGGTTTCACATTGCCCTCATAGCACATAAATGTAACACTCAGAACCAAACACAGTTCTCATTCAAAGGGAAATTGCTTATTATTCTTGAGGCAAACATGAATGACCGTGGCCCAGGAACTTGGGCTCAGGTTTCCTGCAATAACTTGTTTCAAAGTTTCCTGGGCTGTTACAAAGCACAAACAAGTCATAAATCATAACTCAAGGCATTTTCAACTACACTTGTGGAAACCTCAGGATTCGGGTTGTGGCAAAGTGGAAAAAATCTCTGCTGTGGTTCTTAGATGCTGTCTGGTGACATGGCAAGCTTTTAGAGTCAGGGAAGCTAGCATTCTGAGTCAATACACTCCAAAGGTGTCACCTCCTTGTCACAGACGTCCTGGCAGAAACCACAGTGAACAACGAATGGCTCCTAAGGACACTGTAGACAGCCCATAGTAAATGGGCTCTGTCACCGTGATGTTCCAAAGCTCCATGTTCACAGGACCTCCAATCAGTTTGCCAAGTGCAGAATCTATAACATGTGTTTGGCGTTGTTCTCTGAGAGCCTCAGCACAGTGTCCCGTGTTTGCCAAGTATAAACCTTGGTGCATGAGGAGGCCAAGTACTGTCTTACGACCTGTGGTGAAGAAGCCCATTCGCAGGTGTCTGGATGAGCAGGACAGCAGTCCTTGAGAGAGGTGTCTAGTGCAGCCATTCTGATGTGGGTCTGACTTGCTTCCACTCTCTGTTCTGACACTGAGTTTACATGTGACATGTTACATGAGTGTCACACCTGAAGCTAAATTAGAGAGAAGGCAGAGAGACTGAAGAAAGCAAAAGCAGCAAATGAGAGAAACGGGTTTCTGGATCGACCAGACCTGGAATCCTGGTTCAAGCGGGCCTCCTGCATGTTCCCTCTCTGCTCCTCTACAACCAGGACTGCCAGCTCCCACAATGATTCCCAAAGGATATTCTGTTTGTTATAGATTTGCAGGATTGTTCCTTTACTACCCCTTTGCATCCAGATGACAGGAAGCACTTTGCCTTTAGCTTACCCTCAGTAAACTTACAAAGGCCGTACCAGCATTTTCAACGCAAAGTGATCCCACGGGGAATGAAAAATAGTCCCACTTTGTGTCAAAAATTTGTGGATATGGCTTTGTCTCCCATTTGTCAATGGTTTCCTGAATTGTTGCTTTTTTTATTATATGGATGATATTTTAATTGCTCATTCTTCCCTGACTTTTTTAAATCAAGCTTGGGATAATCTTATACAAAGTTTACATGAGTATGGGTTAAAAGTGGCTCCTGAAAAAATTTTAAAGGATTCCCCCATATAATTATTTGGGGAGAGTTATTCATTCTGATTCTCACTGGTCAGAGAAATCAACTGGATTAGACCTTATTTAAAGCTTACCACTGGCCAATTATAGCCACTTTTTGATATTTTAAAGGGAGATAGTAGTCCCAAATCTCTCCAAGCGTTAACTCCAGAGGGACAAAAGGCTCTGCAGTTGGTTGAGGAGGCCATCCAGGCACAACTCATTGTAAGAATTGATTTATATGAGGCCTGTGAATTTGTTATCCTACATACTTCCGTAACACCCACTGGGGTTATCTGGCAAGAACAAGAGACTTTAGAATGGGTCCACTTGCCTGCTTCCTCCCCAAAAGTTTTGACTCCTTATTATGATTTAGTAGCTCAGATAATTGTGAAGGGTAGAAGAAGGATTAGGGAGAGATTGGGTAAAGATTTTGAAGTAATTAGAATACCTTACACCAACGCTCAATTTGAGCGGTTGTTAAATTTTTCTGACTCCTTCGCATTAGCCTGCGTCTCCTTTATGGAGCAAGCGTTATATCACCTTCCAAAAAGTACTCTCTACATTTTCTGAATTTACAAGTCATATTTCCTCTGCCTTCTCTATAGAACCTTTAGATCAAAGGAAAATATTCTTTTTTTTTTCATCTTCATTAACTTGGGTATGTCTTATTTACATTTCCATTGTTACTCCCTTTCCCAGTTTCTGGGCCAACATCCCCCTAGCCCCCCTCCCCTTCTCTATGGGTGTTCCCCTCCCCATACTACCCCCATTACCGCCCTCCCCCCCCAACGATCACATTCACTGGGGGTTCAGTCTTGTCAGTACCAAGGGCTTCCCTTTCCACTGGTGCTCTTACTCTTTACCGATAGCTCTGCAAATGGAAAGGCCGTTGTGGTTTCTAAAACTGACACCAGGACCTTTAAGACCTCCTTTGCCTCACCTCAAAACATTTCCAACTTCTCTGCCTATAGTTAACCCTCAAGGATTCAAGCCTGGAGTCCAATCCAGATGGATGTAACTCATGTTTCATCTTTTGGAAAATTATCCTTTGTTCATGTTATTGTTGATACCTTTTCTGGAGTTATTTTTTGCCACAGCCAGGACAGGAGAAGCAGTCAAAGATGTACAGCAGCACTTATTTGCTTGTTTTGCATTTCTTGGCATGCCGTTGCATCTGAAACTGCTAATGGTCCTGCTTATCAATCTAAAGACTTTGCAAACTTTTGTATTAAATTTAATATTAGATACACTACAGGCATTGCATATAATCCTCAAGGACAAGCAATTATTGAAAGATCTAACCAACTATTAAAAACACAATTAGCTAAGTTACAGGGAGGAGAATTAAAATATCTCCCCCACTTATTTATTGAATCGTGCTCTTTTTGCACTCAATTATTTGAATAAAGATTCTCAAGGTAAATCTGCAGTACAGCACCACTGGGATCCTATGGAACATCACCATCCATTAGTTTTGTGGAAAGATGTCCTTTCATCTACATGGAAGGGAATGGGTGTTCTTCTCTCCTCCGGAAGGGAGTATGCTTGTGTCTTTCCACAGGATGCCGAGTCACCAGTCTGGATTCCTGACTGCCTCATCAGATTGTATAATCCCAATGCAGAAAAGCAGAAAGTCTTGTCTCAACTACCGACTGAGAAAGATAAGAGAGCGGAGCCTCATTCCTGATGACTCCAGACAACTCTGAGCAGTGTCTCTCTTCTGCTTTCGCCACACTTCAGCCACATGGTCGCTGATCTATCATGCTGTTGCCAACTTTGGATCAGCTTCAAGAACTGGTCTCTGCTGCAAGAGATAGTGTGCTTTCTCTCTACCTACCAGTTACTCCATCCACTCTTCTTCTTGCTGTGCTTTCACTTCTCTTCACCCAGGTAATGCTTTTTCCCTATGCTGCTGCCCAAGACTCCTATTGGGCTTATTGACCTGATCCTCTCTTGTTTCATGTGGCCACTTGGGATTTTGACCTTGTCAAAGTGACTGCTAACAATACTGCGTTGCTTGGAGGAGAAAGTAGTTCTTATTTGAAAGAATGAACTTTGACCAGCTACAACTATTCCAGAATCACTGACTCCCTTCCCATATGCTTTACTGTTAAAAATGACATTGAAGGGTGTTTCTCTTTAGAGGAGAAAGAGTTAATCTCAAGGTCTCCAACTCCTCTGAAATATGCTTATGGTGACGATTCCACCAGTTGGTGAGACATTTGGTTTCTAAAATTGGTTTTACCTTCTAAAGGTGGCTTTCATTATTCTCGTCTATCTTCTTCACCTCCTTTGCCTTCCTTTTTGTCTGCTTGTCAGAATGGTGAGGAGCTGATCTCTGTCTGGGAGAGTGTTACTATTAATGGCTACCCTAAATGGTGGTCTTGTGGATTTCCCTCCAAAGCTGTGCACTTTACTCCATTAAACTCTACAGATCAAACTTTTAAACTTTTAGATTGGTCTGTTAGTAGTCCAGAACATGGTTATACTATACAATTGAAAGAGTATAGTTATACCAAGGGAGATGCTTCCTTACCAACCTCCCCTGCTAATGCCTGGTATGCCCCTGGATGGGTTTCCCCTAACTTTTGCCCAATTTTTAATTCCCATTTGCTTCCTGTTCAGCCTGATCTATATCGTCTTTTTACTGTTACTCATAAAGTAACCCTTATTAGACCTCACTCTGAGGTTACAAGAGCTTGTGCTTCAGTTTTAGCCTGTGTGGCTGTTCCTTCCTCTGTTCTTCCCTCTGAAGAATGTGGTGACTTTTCCCTTATTCAGAATGGTCATGGTGCTTATCATGTTACTTGCATAAATTGTCAATTATCTAATTGTCTTACTGTTACAAGGAAAAATGTTTTTGTCATATTAAAACAGCCTCCTTATGTCCTTTTGCCTGTCAATGTTAATGGAACATGGTTTTCTGATCCTGGCATAGAGGCCATTCATCGTGCCTTCTCTATACTTTGCAGAGGTAGACATTTTGTGGCCACCTTAATTCTAGGTATTACTGCTCTGGTTGGTATAATTTCTTCTTTTGCCTTATCTATCACTTCTTTGGTTAGAGAGGTCCACTCTGCTCATCAGGTGGATCAACTATCTAAGAAGGTTAGTATTGCCTTATTGATTCAATAAAAGATAAATAGAGGGTTTAAAGAAAGGTTAAATGCCCTAGAAAAGGCAGTTCTTTATGTGGGACAGGAAATTAAAAATATTAAGGTTAGATTATCAATACAGTACCATTCTTTGTTTAGATGGATCTGTGTTCCTCTCCTGTCTTATAACAAGTCTACTCATGGATGGGGAAGTGTTCAAAAGGGTATTAGAGGTTTGTGGAGCCATTCATCCACAGCTATGAATATTGATGCTTTACACCATGAAATTTCAGATATTAGTTATTCCCACATTAGCTCTGCTTCTTTGGAGGAAGTGGCTACTGCCTTTGCATTCTCTGTGGATTGCTTTATGCAAGATGTGAACTGAAGATCATTTTTATAGAATGCTGTCATTGCTGTTGGAATTTTCTGGTTTTGTCTTTTTTTATTAGATGTATTTCTTAATTTACATTTCAAATGTTATTCCCTGTCCCAGTTTCCTGTCCATAAGTCCTCACCCCAAACCCCTCCCTCATACAGGTGTTCCCCACATCCACCACCCTTACCACCCCACACACACACACACGACATTCCCCTGCACTGGGGGTCCAACCTTTGCAAGACTAAGGGCTTCCCCTTCCACTGGTGCCCCAACAAGGCTATTCTCTGCTAAAAATGCAGTCCATGTATAGTCTTTTGGTAGTGGTTTAGTCCCTGGAAGCTCTGGTTGGTTGGCATTGTTGTTCTTATGGAGTTGCAAGCTCCTTCAGCATTTTTAATCCTTCCTCTAATTCCCAGAAAGGGGGTCCTGTTCTCAGTTCAGTGGTTTCCTGCTAGCATTGACCTCTGTAATGGAAATGCTCTGGATGTGTCTCTAAGGAGAGATCTATATCCAGTCCCTTTCAGCATGCACTTTTTAGCTTCATCAAACTTATCTAGTTTTGGAGGCTGTGTAATATGTATGTATGTATGTATGTATGTATGTATGTATGTATGTATGTATGTATATGGGCCATATGTGGGGCAGGCTCTGAATGGCCATTCATTTAGTAGCTGCTCTAAACTTTGCTTCTATATCCCCTCCTATGAATATTTTTCCCCTTTTAAGAAGGAGTGGAAGCATCTGCATTTTGGTCATCCTACTTCTTGAGCTTCATGTAGTCTGTGGATTGCATCTTGGGTAATTCAAGCATTTGGGCTAATATCCACTTATTAATGAGTGCATGCCAAATGTGTTTTTCTGAAATTGGGTTACTTCACTCAGGATGACCTTTTCTAGTTCATTCCATTTACCTATGAATTTCATGAAGTCATTGTTTTTGATAGCTAGATAGTACTCCATTGTGTAGGTCTACCACATTTTTTGAATCCATTATTCTGTTGAAGGGCATCTGGGTTCTTCCCAGCTCCTAGCTTAAATAAATAAGGTTGCTATGAACATAGTGTAGCATGTGTCTTTATTGTATATTGGAGCATCTTTTGGGTATATGCCCAGGAGAGGTATAGCTGGGTCCAATTTTCTGAGGAAACGCCAGACTGATTTCCAGAGTGTTTGTACCAGTTTGCAATCCCACCAACAATGGAGGAGTGTTCCTCTTTTTCCATATCCTCGCCAGCATCTGCTGTCACCAGAGTTTTAACATAGCCATTCTGACTGATGGAATCTCATGGTTGTTTTGATTTGCATTTCCCTGATGACTAAGAATGTTGTAGGCCATTCGATATTCCTCAGCTGAGAATGTTCTGTTTAGCTCTGTACCCCATTTTTAATAGGGTTATTTGTTTCTCTGAAGTCTAACTTCTTGAGTTCTTTGTATATTTTTGATATTAGCCTTCTAATAGATGTAGGATTGGTAAAGATCTTTTCCCGATCTGTTGGTTGTTGTTTTGTCCTAACGACAATGTCCTTTGCCTTACAGAAGCTTTGCAGTTTTATGAGGTTCCAGTTGTCGATTCTTTATCTTAAAGCATAAGCCATTGGTGTTTGGTTCAGGAAATTTTCCCCAGTGCCCATATGTTTAGGACTCTACCCCACATTTTCTTCTACTAGTTTGAGTGTATCTGGTTTGATGTGGAGGTACTTGATCCCCTTGAACTTAAGCTTTGTACAGAATGATAAGAATGGATCGATTTGCATTCTTCTACATGCTGACTTCCATTAGAACCAGAACCATTTGTTGAAAATGCTATCTTTATTCCATTGGATGGTTTTAGGTTTTTTGTCAAAGATTAATGGAGCTTAGGTAGGTGGGTTCATTTCTGGGTTTCAATTCTGCTCCACTAATCTATCTCCCTGTCTCTGTATCAATACTATCATTTTTATGACTACTGCTTTGTAATACTGCTTGAGATCAGGATGGTGATTCCCCAGTTCTTTTATTTTCGAGGATAGTTTTCAGTATTCTGAACTTTTTGTTATTTTGAATGAATTTGCAAAATGCTCTTTCTATCTCTATAAAGAATTGAGTTGGAACTTTGATGGGGATTGCATTGAATCTGTAGATTGCTTTTGGAAAAATGGCCATTTACTATATTAATCCTATCAATCCATGAGCATGAGAGGTCTTTCCATCTTCTAATATCTTCAATTTCTTTCTTGAGAGGCTTGAAGTTCTTGTCATACAGATCTTTCACTTGCCTGGTTGAAGTCACACTGAGGTATTTTATATTATTTGGGACTATTATGAAGGGTGTTGTTTCATTTATTTCTTTCTCAGCCTGCTTATCCTTTGAGTAGAGAAAGGCTACTGATTTGTTAGAGTTCATTTTATAATGCAATACGCTGCTGAAGTTGTTTATCAGGTTAAGTAGTTCTCTGGCAGAACTTTTGGGGTCACTTAAGTATACTATCATATCATCTGCAAAAAGTGATATTTTGACTTCTTCTTTTCTAATCTGTATCCCTTTGATCTCCTTTTGTTTTCTGATTACTCTGGCTAGAACTTAGAGTAATATATTGAATGAGAAGGGAGAGAGTAGGCAGCCTTGTCTAGTCCCTGATTTTAGTGGGATTGCTTCAAGTTTCTCTCCATTTAGTTTGATGATAGCTACTGGTTTGCTGTATATTGCTTTTAGTATGTTTAGATATGGGCCTTGAATCCCTATTCTTTCCAGGACTTTTATCATGAAGGGCTATTGAATTTTGTTAAATGCTTTTTCAGCATCTAATGAAATGATCATGTGGTTTTGTTCTTTCAGTTTGTTTATTTAATGGATTACATTGATGGTTTTCTGTATATTAAACCATCCCTGCATGCCTGGGATGAAGCCTACTTGATCACGATGGATGATTGTTTTGATGTGCTCTTGGATTCGGTTTGCCAGAATTTTATTGAGTATTTTTGCGTCGATATTCATAAGGGAAATTGGTCTGAAGTTCTCTTTCTTGTTGGGTCTTTATGTGGTTTAGATATAAGAGTAATTGTGGCTTCATAGGGTTCCATCTGTTTCAATTTTGTGGAATAGTTTAGATAGTATTGGTATGAGGTCTTCGATGAAGGTCTGATAGAATTCTGCACTGAACCCACCAGGACATGGGCTCTTTTTGGTTGGGAGACTTTTAATGACTGCTTCTATTTCTTTAGGAGTTATGGGGTTGTTTAACTGGTTTATCTGTTCCTGATTTAACTTCAGTACCTGGTATCTGTCTAGGAAATTGTCCATTTCCTACAGATTTTCAAGTTTTGTTGAATATAAGCTTTTGTAGTAGGATTTGATGATTTTTTTTTAATTTCCGCTGATTCTGTACTTATGTCTCTCTTTCATTTCTGATTTTGTTAATTTGGACACACTCTCTGTGTCCTCTCGTTAGTCTGGCTAAGGGTTTATCTATCTTGTTGACTTTCTCAAAGAACCAACTTTTAGTTCTGTTGATTCTTTGTATGGTCCTTTCTGTTTCTACTTGGTTGATTTCAGCTCTGAGTTTGATTATTTCCTGCCTTCTACTTTTCCTGGGTGAATTTGCTTCTTTTCATTCTAGAGCTTTTAGGTGTGCTGTCAAGCTGCTGACATATGCTCTCTCCTGTTTCTTTCTGCAGGCACTCAGCGCTATGAGTTTTCCTCTTAGTACGGCTTTCATTGTGTCCCATAAGTTTAGGTATGTTGTACCTTCATTTTCATTAAATTCTAAGAAGTCTTTAATTTCTTTCCTTATTTCTTCCTTGACCAGGTTATCATTGAGTAGAGCATTGTTCAACTTCCATATATATGTGGGCGTTCTTCCCTTATTGTTGTTGAAGACAAGGTTTAGCCCATGGTGGTCTGCTAGGACACATGGGATTATTTCTGTCTTTCTGTATCTATTGAGGCCTGTTTTATGGCCAATTATATGGTCTACTTTGGAGAACGTACCATGAGGTGGTGAGAAGAAGGTATATCCTTTTGTTTTAGGATAGAATATTCTATAAATATCAGTTAAGTCCATTTGGTTCATGAATTCTCTTAGTCTGTCTATGTCTCTGTTTAATTTCTGTTTCCATGATATGTCCATTGATGAGAGTGGGGTGTTGAAATCTCCTACTATTATTGTGTGGGGTGCAATGTGTGTTTTGAGCTTTAGTAAGTTTTCTTTTATGTATGTAGGTGCCCTTGTATTTGGAGCATATTTATTTAGGACTGAGAGTTCATCTTGGTGGATTTTTCCTTTGATGAATATGAAGTGTCCTACCTTATCTTTTTTGATGACTTTTGGTTGAAAATCGATTTTATTCAATATTAGAATGGCTACTCCAGCTTGCTTCTTCTGACCATTTGCTTGGAAAGTTGTTTTCCAGCCTTTCACTCTGAGGTAGTGTCTGTCTTTGTCTCTGAGGTATGTTTCCTGTAGGCAGCAGAATGCAGGGTCCTCATTGCATATCCAGTTTGTTAATCTATGTCTTTTTATTGGGGAGTTGAGTCCATTGATGTTGAGTGATATTAAGGAATAGTGATTGTTGCTTTCTGTTATATTCGTATTTGGATGTGAGATTATGTTTGTGTGCTTTTCTTCTCTTTGTTTTATTGCAAGAGGATTAGTTTCTTGCTATTTCTAGAGTGTAGCTTGCCTCCTTATGTTGGACTTTACCATTTATTTTCCTTTGTAGGGCTGGATTTGTAGAAAGATATTGTGTAAATTTGGTTTTGTCATAGAATATCTTGGTTTTTCCATCTATGTTAATTGAGAGTTTTGCTGGATACAGTAACCTGGGCTGGCATTTCTGTTCTCTTAGGGCCTGTATGACATCTGTCCAGGATCATCTGACTTTCATAGTCCCTGGTGAGAAGTCCGGTGTGATTCTGATAGGTCTGCCTTTATATGTTACTTGACTTTTTCCCTTACTGCTTTTAATATTCTTTCTTTGTTTTGTACATTTGGTGTTTTGACTATTATGTGACGGGAGGAGTTTCTTTTCTGGTCCAATCTATTTGGAGTTCTGTGGGTTCTTTTATGTTTATGGGCATCTCTTTCTTTAGGTTAGGGAAGTTTTCTTCTATGATTTTGTTGAAGATATTTACTGGTTCTTTGAACTGGGTGTCTTCACTCTCTTCTATACATATTATCCTTAGGTTTGATCTTCTCATTGAGTCCTCGATTTCCAGAATGTTTTGAACCAATAGCCTTTTCTGTTTTACATTATCTTTGACAGTCGATGATTTCTATGGAATCTTGCCTCTGGTCTTGTACTAGCATCTAGGCATCTGAGTTGAGTGATTATAGATTGAAGCACAGATTTCTGAGATTGTCTTCGTTAGATTCATGCTTTGTTTCTTAGTTTTTCTTTTCTCTCTGGTCTTCTGGCCAGTATGGCCCTTGGTTGAGCAGGGTATCACCAACCACATTCAGATGGACTTCTGGTGGTGCCTGGGTTAGAATCCTGTAGAGCAGGGTCAAAGAGGATATACATATTACCCTTTGGATTTCAGACTAACCATTTGAAAAGCTAAATCTTTTAGGCCTAGAGAGGAAGTGGTAGCTAAAATAATCTCACACACTCAGACACTAGTTAGAAGATTTCCTCATACCAACACAGTCTTCACATTGTGGCTCCCATGGAATTACCCAGAATCCCTTGCAAAGGTTTTGGGTTTTCCCTGTGATTTGTCATTTTCATTATCTACTGATTAACCCTGTGTTTTGGTGGGCAGATTATGCTGTGTGTAAGCTTCTGTTATAAATATTTTTTTATTAACTTGAGTATTTCTTATATATAGTTCAAGTGTTATTCCCTTTCCCGGTATCCGGGCAAACATCCCCCTCCCCCCTTCCCCTTCCTTATGGGTGTTCCCCTCCCAACCCTCCCCCCATTGCCGCCCTCCCCCCAACAGTCTAGTTCACTGGGGGTTCAGTCTTAGCAGGACCCAGGGCTTCCCCTTCCACTGGTGCTCTTTTTAGGATATTCATTGCTACCTATGAGGTCAGAGACCAGGGTCAGTCCATGTATAGTCTTTAGGTAGTGGCTTAATCTCTGGAAGCTCTGGTTGCTTGGCATTGTTGTACATATGGGTCTCGAGCCCCTTCAAGCTCTTCCAGTTCTTTCTCTGATTCCTTCAACGGGGGACCTATTCTCAGTTCAGTGGTTTGCTGCTGGCATTCGCCTCTGTATTTGCTGTATTCTGGCTGTGTCTCTCTGGAGCAATCTACATCCGGCTCCTGTCGGTCTGCACTTCTTTGCTTCATCCATCTTGTCTAATTGGGTGGCTGTATATGTATGGGCCATATGTGGGGCAGGCTCTGAATGGGTGTTCCTTCAGTCTCTGTTTTAGTCTTTGCCTCTCCCTTCCCTGCCAAGGGTATTCTTTTTCCTCATTTAAAGAAAGAGTGAAGCATTCACATTTTGATCATCCATCTTGAGTTTCGTTTGTTCGAGGGATCTAGGGTAATTCAAGCATTTGGGCTAATAGCCACGTATCAATGAGTGCATACCATGTATGTCTTTCTGTGATTGGGTTAGCTCACTCAGGATGATATTTTCCAGTTCCAACCATTTGCCTACGAATTTCATAAAGTCGTTGTTTTTGATAGCTGAGTAATATTCCATTGTGTAGATGTACCACATTTTCTGTATCCATTCCTCTGTTGAAGGGCATCTGGGTTCTTTGCAGCTTCTGGCTATTATAAATAAGGCTGCGATGAACATAGTGGAGCACGTGTCTTTTTTATATGTTGAGGCATCTTTTGGGTATATGCCCAAGAGAGGTATAGCTGGATCCTCAGGCAGTTCGATGTCCAATTTTCTGAGGAACCTCCAGACTGATTTCCAGAATGGTTTTACCAGTCTGCAATCCCACCAACAATGGAGGAGTGTTCCTCTTTCTCCACATCCTCGCCAGCATCTGCTGTCACCTGAGTTTTTGATCTTAGCCATTCTCACTGGTGTGAGGTGAAATCTAAGGGTTGTTTTGATTTGCGTTTCCCTTATGACTAAAGATGTTGAACATTTCTTTAGGTGTTTCTCAGCCATTCGGCATTCCTCAGCTGTGAATTCTTTGTTTAGCTCTGAACCCCATTTTTAATAGGGTTATTTGTTTCCCTGCGGTCTAACTTCTTGAGTTCTTTGTATATTTTGGATATAAGGCCTCTATCTGTTGTAGGATTGATAAAGATCTTTTCCCAATCTGTTGGTTGCCGTTTTGTCCTAACCACAGTGTCCTTTGCCTTACAGAAATTTTGCAGTTTTATGAGATCCCATTTGTCGATTCTTGATCTTAGAGCATAAGCCATTGGTGTTTTGTTCAGGAAATTTTTTCCAGTGCCCATGTGTTCCAGATGCTTCCCTAGTTTTTCTTCTATTAGTTTGAGTGTGTCTGGTTTGATGTGGAGGTCCTTGATTCACTTGCACTTGAGCTTTGTACAGGGTGATAAGCATGGATCGATCTGCATTCTTCTACATGTTGATTCCAGTTGAACCAGCACCATTTGCTGAAAATGCTATCTTTTTTCCATTGGATGGTTTTGGCTCCTTTGTCAAAAATCAAGTGACCATAGGTGTGTGGGTTCATTTCTGGGTCTTCAATTCTATTCCATTGGTCTATCTGTCTGTCTCTGTACCAATACCATGCAGTTTTTATCACTATTGCTCTGTAATACTGCTTGAGTTCAGGTATAGTGATTCCCCCTGAAGTCATTTTATTGTTGAGGATAGCTTTAGCTATCCTGGGTTTTTTGTTAATACAGATGAATTTGCAAATTGTTCTGTCTAACTCTTTGAAGAATTGGATTGGTATTTTGATGGGGATTGCATTGAATCTGTAGATTGCTTTTGGTAAAATGGACATTTTTACTATGTTAATCCTGCCAATCCATGAGCATGGGAGATCTTTCCATCTTCTGAGGTCTTCTTCAATTTCTTTCCTCAGTGTCTTGAAGTTCTTATTGTACAGATCTTTTACTTGTTTGGTTAAAGTCACACCGAGGTACTTTATATTATTTGGGTCTATTATGAAGGGTGTCGTTTCCCTAATTTCTTTCTCGGCTTGTTTCTCTTTTGTATAGAGGAAGGCAACTGATTTATTTGAGTTAATTTTATACCCAGCCACTTTGCTGAAGTTGTTTATCAGCTTTAGTAGTTCTCTGGTGGAACTTTTGGGATCACTTAAATATACTATCATATCATCTGCAAATAGTGATATTTTGACCTCTTCTTTTCCGATCTGTATCCCCTTGATCTCCTTTTGTTGTCTGATTGCTCTGGCTAGAACTTCAAGAACTATATTGAAGAAGTAGGGAGAGAGTGGGCAGCCTTGTCTAGTCCCAGATTTTAGTGGGATTGCTTCAAGTTTCTCTCCATTTAGTTTAATGTTAGCAACTGGTTTGCTGTATATGGCTTTTACTATGTTTAGGTATGGGCCTTGAATTCCTATTCTTTCCAGGACTTTTATCATGAAGGGGTGTTGAATTTTGTCAAATGCTTTCTCAGCATCTAATGAAATGATCATGTGGTTTTGTTCTTTCAGTTTGTTTATATAATGGATCACATTGATGGTTTTCCGTATATTAAACCATCCCTGCATGCCTGGGATGAAGCCTACTTGATCATGGTGGATGATTGTTTTGATGTGCTCTTGAATTCGGTTTGCCAGAATTTTATTGAGTATTTTTGCGTCGATATTCATAAGGGAAATTGGTCTGAAGTTCTCTTTCTTTGTTGTGCCTTTGTGTGGTTTAGGTATAAGAGTAATTGTGGCTTCGTAGAAGGTATTCGGGAGTAATCCATCTGTTTCAATTTTGTGGAATAGTTTGGATAATATTGGTATGAGGTCTTCTATGAAGGTTTGATAGAATTCTGCACTAAACCCGTCTGGACCTGGGCTCTTTTTGGTTGGGAGACCTTTAATGACTGCTTCTATTTCCTTAGGAGTTATGGGGTTGTTTAACTGGTTTATCTGTTCCTGATTTAACTTCGATACCTGGTATCTGTCTAGGAAATTGTCCATTTCCTGTAGATTTTCAAGTTTTGTTGAATATAGGCTTTTATAGTAAGATCTGATGATTTTTTGAATTTCCTCTGACTCTGTAGTTTTGTCTCCCTTTTCATTTCTGATTTTGTTAATTTGGACGCACTCTCTGTGTCCTCTCGTTAGTCTGGCTAAGGGTTTATCTATCTTGTTGATTTTCTCCAAGAACCAACTTTTGGTTCTGTTGATTCTTTCTATGGTCCTTTTTGTTTCTACTTGGTTGATTTCAGCTCTGAGTTTGATTATTTCCTGCCTTCTACTCCTCCTGGGTGTATTTGCTTCTTTTTGTTCTAGAGCTTTTAGGTGTGCTGTCAAGCTGCTGACATATGCTCTTTCCTGTTTCTTTCTGCAGGCACTCAGCGCTATGAGTTTTCCTCTTAGCACAGCTTTCATTGTGTCCCATAAGTTTGGGTATGTTGTACCTTCATTTTCATTAAATTCTAAAAAGTTTTTAATTTCTTTCTTTATTTCTTCCTTGACCAGGTTATCATTGAGTAGAGCATTGTTCAATTTCCACGTATATGTGGGCATTCTTCCCTTATTGTTATTGAAGACCAGTTTTAGGCCGTGGTGGTCCGATAGCACGCATGGGATTATTTCTATCTTTCTGTACCTGTTGAGGCCCGTTTTTTGACAATTATATGGTCAATTTTGGAGAAAGTACCATGAGGAGCTGAGAAGAAGTTATATCCTTTTGCTTTAGGATAGAATGTTCTATAAATATCCGTTAAGTCCATTTGGCTCATGACTTCTCTTAGTCTGTCGACATCTCTGTTTAATTTCTGTTTCCATGATCTGTCCATTGATGAGAGTGGGGTGTTGAAATCTCCCACTATTATTGTGTGAGGTGCAATGTGTGTTTTGAGCTTTAGTAAGGTTTCTTTTACATATGTAGGTGCCCTTGTATTTGGGGTATAGATATTTAGGATTGAGAGTTCGTCTTGGTGGATTTTTCCTTTGATGAATATGAAGTGTCCTTCCTCATCTTTTTTGATGACTTTTGGTTGAAAATTGATTTTATTTGATATTAGAATGGCTACTCCAGCTTGCTTCTTCTGACCATTTGCTTGGAAATTTGTTTTCCAGCCTTTCACTCTGAGGTAGTGTCTGTCTTTGTCTCTGAGGTGTGTTTCCTGTAGGCAGCAGAATGCAGGGTCCTCGTTGCATATCCAATTTGTTAATCTATGTCTTTTTATTGGAGAGTTGAGGCCATTGATGTTGAGAGATATTAAGGAATAGTGATTATTGCTTCCCGTTATATTCATATTTGGATGTGAGGTTATGTTTGTGTGCTTTCACTCTCTTTGTTTTGTTGCCAAGACGATTAGTTTCTTGCTTCTTCTAGGGTATAGCTTGCCTCCTTATGTTGGGCTTTACCATATATTATCCTTTGTAGTGCTGGATTTGTAGAAAGATATTGTGTAAATTTGGTTTTGTCATGGAATATCTTGGTTTCTCCATCTATATTAATTGAGTGTTTTGCAGGATACAGTAACCTGGGCTGGCATTTGTGTTCTCTTAGGGTCTGTATGACATCAGTCCAGGATCTTCTGGCCTTCATAGTGTCTGGCGAGAAGTCTGGTGTGATTCTGATAGGTCTGCCTTTATATGTTACTTGACCTTTTTCCCTTACTGCTTTTAATATTCTTTCTTTATTTTGTGCGTTTGGTGTTTTGACAATTATGTGATGGGAGGTGTTACGTTTCTGGTCCAATGTATTTGGAGTTCTGTAGGCTTCTTGTATGCCTATGGGTATCTCTTTTTTTAGGTTAGGGAAGTTTTCTTCTATGATTTTGTTGAAGATATTAACTGGTCCTTTGAGCTGGGCATCTTCACTCTCTTCTATACCTATTATCCTTAGGTTTGATCTTCTCATTGAGTCCTGGATTTCCTGTATGTTTTGGACCAGTAGCTTTTTCCGCTTTACATTATCTTTGACAGTTGAGTCAATGATTTCTATGGAATCTTCTGCTCCTGAGATTCTCTCTTCCATCTCTTGTATTCTGTTGGTGAAGCTTGTATCTACAGCTCCTTGTCTCTTCTTTTGGTTTTCTATATCCAGGGTTGTTTCCATGTGTTCTTTCTTGATTGCTTCTATTTCCATTTTTAATTCCTTCAACTGTTTGATTGTGTTTTCCTGGAATTCTTTCAGGGATTTTTGTGTCTCCTCTCTATGGGCTTCTACTTGTTTATTTATGTTTTCCTGGAATTCTTTCAGGTATTTTTGTGATTCCTTTCTGTAGGCTTCTACTTGTTTATTAATGTTTTCCTGTGTTTCTCTAAGGGAGTTCTTCACGTCTTTCTTGAAGTCCTCCAGCATCATGATCAAATATGATTTTGAAACTAGATCTTGCTTTTCTGGTGTGTTTGGATATTCCATGTTTGTTTTGGTGGGAGAATTGGGCTCCAATGATGCCATGTAGTCTTGGTTTCTGTTGCTTGGGTTCCTGCACTTGCCTCTCGCCATCAGATTATCTCTAGTGTTACTTTGTTCTGCTATTTCTGACAGTGGCTAGACTGTCCTATAAGCCTGTGTGTCAGGAGTGCTGTAGACCTGTTTTCCTCTCTTTCAGTCAGTTATGGGGACAGAGTGTTCTGCTTTCGGGCATGTAGTTTTTCCTCTCTACAGGTCTTCAGCTGTTCCTGTGGGCCTGTGTCTTGAGTTCACCAGGCAGGTCACTTGCAGCAGAAAAGTTGGTCTTACCTGTGGTCCTGAGGCTCAAGTTCGGTTGAGAGGTGCTGCCGTCGGGCTCTCTGCGGCGGCAGCAACCAGGAAGATCTGCGCCGCCCTTTCCGGGAGCTTCAGTGCATCAGGGTTCCAGATGGCCTTTGGTGTTTTCCTCTGGCGTCCGAGTGTGTGTGCAGAGAGCAGTCTCTTCTGGTTTCCCAGGCTTGTCTGCCTCTCTGAAGGTTTAGCTCTCCCTCCCACGGGATTTGGGTGCAGAGAACTGTTTATCTGGTCTGTTTCCTTCAGGTTCCAGCAGTGTCTCAGGCAGGGGTCCTGCCGCTCCTGGGCCCTCCCCCACGGGAGTCCAGAGGCCTTATACAGTTTCCTCTTGGGCCAGGGATGTGGGCAGGGGTGGGCAGTGTTGGTGGTCTCTTCTGCTCTGCAGCCTCAGGAGTGCCCACCTGACCAGGCAGTGAGGTCTCTCTCCCACGGGGTCTGGGAGCAGAGAGAATATTTTTGTTTCTATTGCATTTCTATTATTTGAACATACTGTAGCATGTGTTTACCAATTTTTATTGCATAAGATTTGTTTGATGACACTAATTATTATTTCTATTCTCCAGCAGAGATCCTCATGGATCAGTTCCCAGGCCTCTACAAAGCCTTCCATTTCTAAGCTGGAGAACTTCATGCAGGGCATAGAGCAGGCTGGTGGCATTGAGATGGAATATTATCAAGAGCTGCATTGGATGCTGGATACCCAGAAACTATTGGTGGTCCTTTCCTGACACATGCAGGACCCAAGACAACTGTGTCCTAACAATACCTAGTTAGCTGCTTTAAGTACTGGACAGAGCCTGGAGTCCCAGAGATCCTCTGTCAACCAAAGTCGATGCAGCCCCAGATGAGCAGTTACAGATAAGGATGCTATAGTACTCAGGGTTTCATTGCTGTGAAGGAACAGCAGGATCAAGGAAACTCTTCTAAAGGACAACATTTAATTGGGCCTGGTTTACAGTTTCAGAGATTTTGTCCATTATCATCATGGCAGGAAGGATGGCAGCATCTAGGCAGACATGGTGCTGGAGAAGGAGCTGAGAGATCTACATCTTGATCTGGATGCAGTAAGGAGGAACTGTCTCTTCCAAACTAGGAAGTGCTTGAGCACTGGAAGCCCACAAAACCCAACCAACAGTGCCACATTTCATCCAACAAGGCTACACCTATTCTGTCATGGGCCCACCTACTTATAATGTCACTCCCTGTGTGCCAAGCATTCAAACACAGGAGTCTATAGGGGCTTGAAAGGATTGAGCTCAGAAGGTGGCCTATGTGGCCAGAAGAAGGCATGGGAAGAGTGGCATGTTATTGTAAAGTGATCGGCAACTTTTAGCATCCGGAAAAAGGTCAGAAAAATTTGGCTGCAGATCAAGAGTGCAAAGTTGTCTTTGTCTTCCACCCTGTGTAGACTAGCTCTGACTACACAGTGTCCTTCACTGTTTCTGCACAATTGCCTAATTTTAAGACAGAGAGTGACTTTTAACCTGGGACTTTTGCTCAGCTGTTGGCAATATCAAGATTTACATTTTCATCTAAGATATTTGCATTTATAGATCATTCTGTAACTTCCAGGTCTCTGTTTTAAAAGAAACAGATAGTTACACTGAAGAATATGGGTTTTGACTTACAGCAGAACATGGAATTATGGACATTGGGGAGGACAAGATGGCACAAGAGGGATGAGGGTTCAGGGTTATCCTGTGTTTATAATACAGCAGATGAAACCCAAGCTTCCAACTGCATGTCTATGATGGCTGCTGGAAGTTTAGATGAACACAGAGAGTAAGAGGGTAGAGAGAGAGAGAGAGAAAGGATTGTGTAGTGAATAAAGTTCTGGACAAAAAAAGACTGACTCATGTTAGGGCTGATTTTTATTTATGATGGTATTATTCAGGGTTATTATTTAATACTAATTATGATTTTTTCACTATAACAAAACTGAGGGGTAAAACAATCTTTGGCAGAAGTTGCCAGTAGGTTCCTTGGCTCTCCTAGATACATTCTTCTTTAAAGTCTCAGAAGGGAGTAATCAACAAATTCTTTATCTGGCAATGAGCAGAGTCCAGCCAGGAATGACGTCACTTGCATCCTTTTCCTTGTGCACTTAAGTAGCTCTGTCTTTTGCCCATTGTGGCCCAGACTGCAGCTGCATCTGACGGTAAGTCCACCTGACAGGAGAGTCTGCACAGCACAGCGTGGGCACTAGACTCTGTTCCTTCCTCACAGAATCTCTTTTATCCTCTATCCTTTACTGTCTTTTTATTATCAGGAGAAAGAAATTCAGCCTCCCCCTAATCAGTCTTGGTTTTTCCAGACAGCATTTGTCCGTGTCACACTGGCTGCCTTGGAAATCAGTCTGTAAACCAAGATGGTGTCAAACACAGATCTACATGCCTCTTCCTCCCAGTGCTGGGATCAAAAGTGTGCACTAGCACATGCAGGATGGTCGTAAATATTCCCTTTAGTGCTCCTTACTGAGAATTTTCTGTATATTATGAATGAAGCAGTATGTGTTTCATATACAAACACACACACACACACACGTGTGTGTGTGTGTGTGTGTGTGTGTGTGTGTGTGTGTGTGTGTGTTTTCACAAAAACACGAGTCTTGCCTTGAGTGTGTTGATGATCCCTGCCTCAGTCTCACAAGTACCAGGATTGTTGTAGTCATCTGTTCCACAGCCACCCTTCCTTCTGCAGTCTTGAGCATTCATATGACAACACTTTCATTTCAAAACTGTCTGTGGGTGGGATATTTAATTTCAAGTGTGGGTAAGTATTGAGAGTTATAATAATGCAAAAATAATTGTCTTCCCTTTATTCAAGTTTCACCATATAAAGCATGCAATGAGTGATCAAAAATAAAACCATATCTTCCTACAGAAGTAATGTTTCCCATAGAACCACACAAGTGCACATTCTGTGCCTACTCACAGGGTAAGCACTCACTCTGTCACTCATTGTATGACATGAGTCAAGATGCCTGAGACCCTGAGCTTCTGCTCTGTAAAAGAGGAGAGTGTGGTGTGTCCCATGGAAGCAACAGGGAGGCTCAGGGATGCTGCGGGCTTGGGATGCTGGACTGTCATTGCTCTGCCTTCACTGTTAGTAATGCAAAGGGTTCACAATGCACTGATCTGTTCACATGGCATGAAATGGCACAGAAGTAAGAAAAATAGAGCTGATAATCCCTTGCCTACTTCACACCACATTCCTGATCTCACTGATGCCAGTGGTCCCCACAGAAAAAAGAGCTCTGACTTTCCCAGCACACCTACTGCCCTTTACCTGCCTCCTGACCTCTACTCACCCATCCAATAGTGTGCCAGGTTTCTCAGAGCTGGTGGCACCATGCTTGTCTTTATTCACTGTGTCCACCATCAGTCAGCAGTTAAAGATAAGGTGAGTGTTGAAAATTTGACATTGTTGAATAGACCTGAGTTTCCTTTCACAAATATATGTTTTTATAACGTAAATCTACCTTATTTCTTCCTATCTCTCAGTCTGTTATCTGTCAGTATCTCTGTCCATCTCTTCCCAGAGGTCTCAGATCTGAATGGCATCTATATGAAGGCAAATAGAAGCTTGCCTTTCTCTGCTCTATCTGCAGCTCAGGCAGTACGTGACATTTCAATGACCTCAGTATGTGGTTTGCTTTGGTGTTTTCATTTTTAGAATCCTGACACAGATGTAAAATGTTCCTGAGAGTTGTGACCACTATCTCAACAACCCATCCCTTGAAAATATTGCTAACATATGAGAAAGTGGAGACTTCATTTCCTTCCTACTAATTCTACTTACAAAAATAAGTACTATCTACTTATTCAGAAATAATAAATAAATAAATGAATAAATAGAATGAAAACCTTTAAAAATCTCTCCTTTAAAGTGCCGTGGGCAAGGTCAGAAATGATGGATGCATTCTGTGGGATGCTGCTTCTCACCGTGTTGTACCTTCCTTAACCTTCCAATTTAATTGGAATTTATGTGCTATTTTCACAGCATAGATGGACACGGACCTTGTTCAGTGCAATCAAGGTTAATGTGTCCCTGGATTTCTCAGCATCTAACACAGAGGCAGGATGAGTGTGGGGTGAAGGAATGGGGAGCTGCTCTCAGGAACATCTCAGGGCTGTGTTCTCTGTCCTCAGACTCAGTGAGAAAGTGGCTGTCAGTCCACAGAGATGCTGTTGCCACACCCTGGCCTGGCAACCAGCAGTGACTGCTAAACCCTCAGTCTCCTGTTGAAGCTTAGAGCAAATGGACAGCCTGTGAGGAGATGAACTAGGAGAAGCAGAGACCAGAAGAGGTGGGACTTCCAATAAACTCTGCCTAACCAGGGTTGGATGAGAAACACATTATGTGTATTATTGTGTCTACAATTTCATATGAATATGTTTATATAAATGTACATTGAAAGACCATTTATCCATCAAAACGATGTTACAGGACAGTTCGAATTCAATTTGAAATAGACTGTATGCAGTACTCAACTAAGATGCTGTACCACATTATTCTAAAACCACGCTCCTCATAGAATGCTAAACTGGGGAGTACAAGCGACATTATGCTAGCAAAAGAAGCTCTACAATGTTTTTTAAGACCAACTTGTGTATACATTAACATCTGAATAATGTGTTTGTTTGTTTCCTTGCTTGCATTCCACTTAAACTGATGTTTGTTGGAACTGGTTCATTTTTGTCTGTAATTCATTATTTTTGTTGAAAGCAAAGAGTTATCTTACAAATATCAAAAACTTGTTGATAGAGGACACTATTTGCCATGAGGAAAGACCACAATCATGAACTCTGCCAGCTCTACTCTGAGTGGTGATGGCTCCAAACACAGACAGATGTGAATTTTTAATTTTTTAAATTTCTTACAGTATAGGTAGATTATCATTTTCAAATCTACAGGCCCAGAAATTTTCTCAGCTAGTAGGATTTTATGTATATCACTAACCATAAACCTTCTTGGTTGCCTAGGAGACACACATGGACCTCACCTCCTGGATCAACAACTACACTGGGCAATCAGATTTCACTCTGGTAGGATTCTTCAGTCAGTGCAAATACCCTGCCCTGCTTGCTGTGGTAATATTTGTGGTTTTCCTGATTGCCTTGTCTGGGAATGCCCTCCTGATCCTGTTGATACTCTCTGACACCCACCTTCACACACCCATGTACTTTTTTATCAGCCAGCTGTCCCTCATGGACATCATGTACATTTCTGTCACTGTCCCCAAGATGCTCATGGACCAGGTGCTGGGGAGCCACAGGATCTCAGCTGCTGCCTGTGGGATGCAGATGTTCCTCTACCTGACACTAGCAGGTTCAGAATGTTTGCTTCTGGCTGCCATGTCTTATGACCGCTATGTGGCCATCTGCCATCCACTCCGGTATCATGTCCTCATGAACTACAGGGTGTGTCTCCTCCTGTTATCTCTCTGTTGGCTCCTCGGATTCTTGGATGGCTTCATGTTCACCCCTGTCACTATGACATTCCCATTCTGTGGATCGCGGGAGATCCATCACTTCTTCTGTGAGGTTCCTGCTGTGACAAAGCTCTCCTGCTCAGACACCTGGCTTTATGAGACCCTCATGTATGTGTGCTGTGTGCTCATGCTTCTCATCCCTGTGACAGTCATTTCAGGATCCTACTCATCCATCTTCCTCACTGTTCTCAGGATGAACTCAGCAGAGGGTAGGAAGAAGGCTCTTGCAACCTGCTCCTCCCACATGACTGTGGTCATCCTCTTCTATGGAGCTGCTGTCTATACCTACATGCTACCTAACTCGTTCCACACTCCTGAGAAGAACATGGTGGTGTCTGTGTTTTACACCATACTCACACCTCTGTTGAACCCACTAATATATAGTTTTAGGAATAAGAATGTCACTGAGGCTATGAGGAAATGGTTGGGTGTAAGCACCCTCTTCCAAGAAATTGTAAAGTAATCCAGAATGCATATTCCTTTAGCTTGTCTCTATGCATCTGTTGATCCCAGTCTCATGCTAAGGTTATTCATGATCCTTCATGTCTCATTTCATATTCATCATTTTTTAAGAACTATTTCTTTATTCATAAATTTTCTTCATTGATATACTTCTTGTCCATTCAGAAATCTTATTTGAGTTGTGCCATTGTTACATTTTATGAAGTTGATAATGACGGTGTAATTTCCTGGGAAAAAAGTCTTACCACTTGATGTTATGTCATATTGAAAAATAAATGGTCGTGAAGTGTTCAACTGATAAAAGATAGAGTAAGACAGAAGAACAGTGTTTAACAATGTTAACCAGTAGTGACTAAGAGCATTGGCATATTGAAATAATTCTGTGTATCCTCTTGGTAATTAATGTAAAATTAAAATTACGTAAAATTAAGAGAAAGATACAGTTTTCTCCCTTCAGTTCCTGTACTGTGATATAGTAAAAATAATGTTTCAGAGAGATTTAAATTTGGTTACTACAATTTGGTCCAAGGGTTTTAACTTGTCAGTGTATTTGCGCTTGCGTATGGATATATTGCATAAAACCAAACATAGCTTCTATTCAATGGAAATGCTGAATCGCTTATTCTTGAGCCAAATATGAATGACCGCAGCCCAGGAACCTCAGTTCATGTTTCCCCCAATGACTTATTTCAAAGTCTCATGGGCTGTTACAAAGCACAAACAAGTCATAAACCATACCTCAAGGCATTTTCAACTACACTTGTGGAAACCTCAGGATTCGGGTGGTAGCAAACTGGGATACTCTCAGCTGTGGTTCTTAGATGATGTCTGGTGACATGGAAAGCTTTTAGAGTCAGGGAAGCTAGCATTCTGAGAAGCCAATACACTCCAAAGGTGTCTCATCTGCTCGTCACAGACATGCTGGCAGAAACCAAAATGGACAACGATTGACTCCTAATGGCAGTTTAGACAACCTGGGGTAAATGGGCTCTGTCTCTGTGATGTTACAAAGCTCCATGTTCACAGGACCTCCAATCAGTTTGCCAAATGCAGAATCTTTAACATGTTTGGCATTGTTCTCTGAGAGCCTCAGCACAGTGTCCCGTGTTTGCCAAGCATAAACCTTCATGCATAAGGAGGTCAAATACTGTCTTATGGCCTGTGGTGAAGAAGCCCATTCACAGGCGTCTAGATAGATGAACAGGACGGTAGTCTTTCAGAGTGGTATCTAGTGCAGCCATTCTGATCTGGGTCTGACTTGCTTCCACTTTCTGGATCTCACATGGCATTTACATGTGACATGTTACAGGAGTGTCATTCCTGATGCTAAATTAGAGAGAAGACAGTGAAGTTGAAGAAAGCAATAGCAGCAAATGAGAGAAATAGGTTTCTGGATCAAACAGAACTGGAATCATCATTCAACCAAGCTTCCTGCATGTATCCTCTCTGTTCTTCTACTTACAATATTTGAAATAATTTACTTTCTTGTTTACTTTATATTCTCCTGTGCATATAGGCTATATAGCAGTAATTTCATATTGAGTGAATAGTTCTGATTTTAAGGAAGATTGTTCTTCAGTTTCTAAATTTTTGCAACTCCTATTCCTTAGTTGTAGTTTGATTTCATCTTTTGCACTGGTTTTATACCAGACCACAGTTATAAATAAAAATAAACCTTGTAGAAGATGTCAGACAACAACATGGTATCTTGTTTACTTCCTTCCTAGCAGAATTGTCCTTTCACCATGTACCAACTATTACTTGGGCTGAGGGGGGAATTAGAATGCAAATTCATGAGACATCAGATCTCCTAGATTACTGTGGACATAAATAAATCATTTAAAGATGATGTGCTATTCCTCTTAATGCTTCCACCTCAAAACCTCACAGTGTCAAGGCCCCTTCTCATCACAAACCTCATGTTTGAAAGGTCATCACATGTCAGCTCCTTTCCATAACCAGACACTGCCTCTTTCTTCTTATATTTAACTATTTCACCTAAAAATACCAATAGTTCTACACCCACATCGCCCTGAGCCCAATGCTCTCATGTTCAGCCATTGAAAACAAAGGAGTTCAGTAGATGGAGGCGTTTGTGAGTCTAGTCAGAAACTGTAGTGGACTTTAGTTTGGACATTTAAAAAATATCATCTGTTCTGGCTACTGCTGGCTCCCTGCCTATTCTGTTTAACAGAAGCCAGGTCCCCCATTCACCAAGGAAACCACATCAGTCATTGCCCCAGTTTCAAATAACCAGTGGACTTTCTCAAATAGCTGAGAAAGATATCAGCTCTGAATCTTGAGCAGCCATATGCACAAGAATGCATACACGCTCACATACATGTGCCCACTCATATATGCAAACACATATACACACCATACACACACAAACAAAAGGAATAGAATTTAAAGATCAATCATTTGATAACTTCTTCCTATTTCCCTGCTGGCCTCTAAGTCAACACAGGACAGAGATAAGAGTACATCAGTGTTTGTCCTGGTGCTGTCCACTACAGCTGAATCATGGGACCACCTTAGGTGTCCAGCAAGAGGGCAATGGATAATAGAGAAAATGGGTTCTACATCCACAATTGAAAATTTAAACCATATAAGAACAAAAGTATGCATTATTTGAAAACACTGAATGTATACCATGCCATAAAAGTTGTTGTAACTTTGAAATAAACAAGTGTATGTTGCCTATGAATAATGCCTGCCAATTCTATTTGCACACCTTAGCTTTATAGGGCTTGGCCTCTGCCAACCACATTTTCAAACTAAAAATTAAGTTGACGTGCTTGCCACACTCTAAAAACCTTAATAAGCGGTGAGTTTGCAATACTTTCAATAGCTGTTACTAAATCACACTAACTGTGGCCATAAGTACAAGTTAAATTCCAAAATTGAATTAGGGTATGTACCTCTGAACTCAAATTTTCTTTAGAAGAACAAAGAAAAATCAAAAAGAAAGAAAAAGAAAGCAAATCTAGATTTCTCAATACTAAATATAAATATCAAATATTTAAGCCATCTTTAGTAGTTAAATAGCCAATAGAAATCATAAAAATATGTATTACCGGGGCACTTCCTGTGTTTACCGGGAGTCCCACACCCGTGGATCCCAGCCCGCAGCAGCTCTCTGATCCCAGACCCCTTGAGAGAGAGACCTCACCGCCTGGTCAGGTGGGCACTCCTGAGGCTGCACAGGGGAAGAGACCACCAACACTGCCCACCCCTGCCCACATCCCTGGCCCAAGAGGAAACGGTATAATGCCTCTGGGTTCCCGTGGGGGAGGGCCAGGGAGCGGCAGGACGCCTGCGCCTGAGACACCACCGGAACCTGAAGGAAACAGACCGGATAAACAGTTCTCTACACCCAAAACCCGTGGGAGGGAGAGCTAAACCTTCAGAGAGGCAGACACACCTGGAAAACCAGAAGAGACTGCACTCTGCACACACATCTCGGATGCCAGAGGAAAACACCAAACGCCATCTGGAACCCTGGTGCACTGAAGCACCCGGAAATGGTGGCGCAGATCTTCCTGGTTGCTGCTGCCACAGAGAGCTCCTGGGCAGCACCCCGCGAGCGAACATGAGCCTCGGGACCACAGGTAAGACCAAATTTTCTGCTGCAAGTGACCTGCCTGGTGAACTCAAGACACAGGCCCACAGGAACAGCTGAAGACCTGTAGAGAGGAAAAACTACACGCCCAAAAGCAGAACACTCTGTCCCCATAACTGGCTGAAAGAAAACAGGAAAACAGGTCTACAACACTCCTGACACACAGGCTTATAGGACAGTCTAGCCACTGTCAGAAATAGCAGAACAAAGTAACACTAGAGATAATCTGATGGCAAGAGGCAAGCACAGGAACCCAAGCAACAGAAACCAAGACTACATGGCACCATCGGAGCCCAATTCTCCCATCAAAACAAACATGGAATATCCAAACACACCAGAAAAGCAAGATCTAGTTTCAAAATCATATTTGATCATGATGCTGGAGGACTACAAGAAAGACGTGAAGAACTCCCTTAGACTACAAGTAGAAGCCTACAGAGAGGAATCACAAAAATGCCTGAAAGAATTCCAGGAAAACATCAATAAACAAGTAGAAGCCCATAGAGAGGAGTCACAAAAATCCCTGAAAGAATTCCAGGAAAACACAATCAAACAGTGGAAGGAATTAAAAATGGAAATAGAAGCAATTAAGAAAGAACACATGGAAACAACCCTGGATATAGAAAACCAAAAGAAGAGACAAGGAGCTGTAGATACAAGCTTCACCAACAGAATACAAGAGATGGAAGAGAGAATCTCAGGAGCAGAAGATTCCATAGAAATCATTGACTCAACTGTCAAAGATAATGTAAAGCAGAAAAAGCTACTGATCCAAAACATACAGGAAACCCAGAACTCAATGAGAAGATCAAACCTAAGGATAATAGGTATAGAAGAGAGTGAAGACTCCCAGCTCAAAGGACCAGTTAATATCTTCAACAAAATCATAGAAGAAAACTTCCCTAACCTAAAAAAAGAGATACCCATAGGCATACAAGAAGCCTACAGAACTCCAAATAGATTGAACCAGAAGAGAAACACCTCCCGTAACATAATAGTCAAAACACCAAACGCACAAAATAAAGAAAGAATATTAAAAGCAGTAAGGGAAAAAGGTCAAGTAACATATAAAGGCAGACCTATCAGAATCACACCAGACTTCTCGCCAGAAACTATGAAGGCCAGAAGATCCTGGACTGATGTCATACAGACCCTAAGAGAACACAAATGCCAGCCCAGGTTACTGTATCCTGCAAAACTCTAAATTAACATAGATGGAGAAACCAAGATATTCCATGACAAAACCAAATTTACACAATATCTTTCTACAAATCCAGCCCTACAAAGAATAATAAATGGTAAAGCCCAACATAAGGAGGCAAGCTATACCCTGGAAGAAGCAAGAAACTAATCGTCTTGGCAACAAAACAAAGAGAAGAAAAGCACACAAACATAACCTCACATCCAAATATGAATATAACAGGAAGCAATAATCACTATTCCTTAATATCTCTCAACATCAATGGCCTCAACTCTCCAATAAAAAGACATAGATTAACAAATTGGATATGCAACGAGGACCCTGCATTCTGCTGCCTACAGGAAACACACCTCAGAGACAAAGACAGACACTACCTCAGAGTGAAAGGCTGGAAAACAAATTTCCAAGCAAATGGTCAGAAGAAGCAAGCTGGAGTAGCCATTCTAATAACAAATAAAATCAATTTTCAACTAAAAGTCATCAAAAAAGATAAGGAAGGACACTTCATATTCATCAAAGGAAAAATCCACCAAGATGAACTCTCAATCCTAAATATCTATGCCCCAAATGCAAGGGCACCTACATACGTAAAAGAAACCTTACTAAAGCTCAAAACACACATTGCACCTCACACAATAATAGTAGGAGATTTCAACACCCCACTCTCATCAATGGACAGATCATGGAAACAGAAATTAAACAGAGACGTAGACAGACTAAGAGAAGTCATGAGCCAAATGGACTTAACAGGTATTTATAGAACATTCTATCCTAAAGCAAAAGGATATACCTTCTTCTCAGCTCCTCATGGTACTTTCTCCAAAATTGACCATATAATCGGTCAAAAAACGGGCCTCAACAGGTACAGAAAGATAGAAATAATCCCATGCGTGCTATCAGACCACCACAGCCAAAAACTAGTCTTCAATAGCAATAAGGGAAGAATGCCCACATATACATGGAAATTGAACAATGCTCTACTCAATGATAACCTGGTCAAGGAAGAAATAAAGAAAGGGACTGGGAATTTACCTCAGTGGTAGAGCGCTTACCTAGGAAGCGCAAGGCCCTGGGTTCGGTCCCCAGCTCTGAAAAAAAGAACAAAAAAAAAAAAAGAAATAAAGAAAGAAATTAAAAACTTTTTAGAATTTAATGAAAATGAAGGTACAACATACCCAAACTTATGGGACACAATGAAAGCTGTGCTAAGAGGAAAACTCATAGCGCTGAGTGCCTGCAGAAAGAAACAGGAAAGAGCATATGTCAGCAGCTTGACAGCACACCTAAAAGCTCTAGAACAAAAAGAAGCAAATACACCCAGGAGGAGTAGAAGGCAGGAAATAATCAAACTCAGAGCTGAAATCAACCAAGTAGAAACAAAAAGGACCATAGAAAGAATCAACAGAACCAAAAGTTGGTTCTTTGAGAAAATCAACAAGATAGATAAACCCTTAGCCAGACTAACGAGAGGACACAGAGAGTGCGTCCAAATTAACAAAATCAGAAATGAAAAGGGAGACATAACTACAGATTCAGAGGAAATTCAAAAAATCATCAGATCTTACTATAAAAACCTATATTCAACAAAACTTGAAAATCTTCAGGAAATGGACAATTTCCTAGACAGATACCAGGTATCGAAGTTAAATCAGGAACAGATAAACCAGTTAAACAACCCCATAACTCCTAAGGAAATAGAAGCAGTCATTAAAGGTCTCCAAACCAAAAATAGCCCAGGTCCAGACGGGTTTAGTGGAGAATTCTATCAGACCTTCATAGAAGACCTCATACCAGTATTATCCAAACTATTCCACAAAATTGAAACAGATGGAGCACAACTGAATACCTTCTATGAAGCCACAATTACTCTTATACCTAAACCACACAAAGACCCAACAAAGAAAGAGAACTTCAGACCAATTTCCCTTATGAATATCGACGCAAAAATACTCAATAAAATTCTGGCAAACCGAATCCAAGAGCACATCAAAAAAATCATCCACCATGATCAAGTAGGCTTCATCCCAGGCATGCAGGGATGGTTTAATATACGGAAAACCATCAACGTGATCCATTATATAAACAAACTGAAAGAACAAAACCACATGATCATTTCATTAGATGCTGAGAAAGCATTTGACAAAATTCAACACCCCTTCATGATAAAAGTCCTGGAAAGAATAGGAATTCAAGGCCCATACCTGAACATAGTAAAAGCCATATACAGCAAACCAGTTGCTAACATTAAACTAAATGGAGAGAAACTTGAAGCAATCCCACTAATATCTGGGACTAGACAAGGCTGCCCACTCTCTCCCTACTTCTTCAATATAGTTCTTGAAGTTCTAGCCAGAGCAATCAGACAACAAAAGGAGGTCAAGGGGATACAGATCGGAAAAGAAGAGGTCAAAATATCACTATTTGCAGATGACATGATAGTATATTTAAGTGATCCCAAAAGTTCCACCAGAGAACTACTAAAGCTGATAAACAACTTCAGCAAAGTGGCTGGGTATAAAATTAACTCAAATAAATCAGTAGCCTTCCTCTACACAAAAGAGAAACAAGCCGAGAAAGAAATTAGGGAAACGACACCCTTCATAATAGACCCAAATAATATAAAGTACCTCGGTGTGACTTTAACCAAACAAGTAAAAGATCTGTACAATAAGAACTTCAAGACATTGAAGAAAGAAATTGAAGAAGACCTCAGAAGATGGAAAGATCTCCCATGCTCATGGATTGGCAGGATTAATATAGTAAAAATGGCCATTTTACCAAAAGCGATCTACAGATTCAATGCAATCCCCATCAAAATACCAATCCAATTCTTCACAGAGTTAGACAGAACAATTTGCAAATTCATCTGGAATAACAAAAAACCCAGGACAGGTCTTCATGGTTGCTGCCGCTGCAGAGAGCCCGTGGGCAGCACCCCACGAGCGAACTTGAGCCTCGGGACCACAGGTAAGACCAACTTTTCTGCTGCAAGAAAGCTGCCTGGTGAGCTTGGGACACACGGAAGCAGAATTCCTCTAGGACCCGGCGCGTTCTGTGTTTACCGGAAGTCCCACACCCGCAGGTCCCGGCCCGCAGCAGCTCTCTGCTCCCAGACCCCGTGAGAGAGAGACCCAACCGCCTGGTCAGGTGGGCACTCCTGAGGCTGCAGAGCGGAAGAGACCACCAACACTGCTCACCCCTGCCCACATCCCTGGCCCAAGAGGAAACTGTATAAGGCCTCTGGGCTCCCATGGGGGAGGGCCCAGGAGCGGCAGGACCCCTGCCTGAGACACCGCTGGAACCTGAAGGAAACAGACCGGATACACAGTTCTCCGCACCCAAATCCCGTGGGAGGGAGAGCTAAACCTTCAGAGAGGCAGACAAGCCTGGGAAACCAGAAGAGACTGCTCTCTGCACACACATCTCGGACGCCAGAGGAAAAAGCCAAAGACCATCTGGAACCCTGGTGCACTGAAGCACCCGGAAGGGGCGGCACAGGTCTTCCTGGTTGCTGCCGCTACAGAGAGCCCGTGGGCAGCACCCCGCGAGCGAACTTGAGCCTCTGGACCACAGGTAAGACCAAATTTTCTGCTGCAAGAAAGCTGCCTGGTGAACTCAAGACACAGGCCCACAGGAACAGCTGAAGACCTGTAGAGAGGAAAAACTACACGCCCGAAAGCAGAACACTCTGTCCCCATAACTGACTGAAAGAGAGGAAAACAGGTCTACATCACTCCTGACACACAGGCTTATAGGACAGTCTAGTCACTGTCAGAAATAGCAGAACAAAGTAACCCTAGAGATGATCTGATGGCGAGAGGCAAGCGCAGGAACCCAAGCAACAGAAACCAAGACTACATGGCACCATCGGAGCCCAATTCTCCCATCAAAACAAACATGGAATATCCAAACACACCAGAAAAGCAAGATCTAGTTTCAAAATCATATTTGATCATGATGCTGGAGGACTTCAAGAAAGACGTGAAGAACTCCCTTAGAGAACAAGTAGAAGCCTACAGAGAGGAATCGCAAAAATGCCTGAAAGAATTCCAGGAAAACATAAATAAACAAGTAGAAGCCCATAGAGAGGAGACACAAAAGTCCCTGAAAGAATTCCAGGAAAACATCAATAAACAAGTAGAAGCCCATAGAGAGGAGACACAAAAATCCCTGAAAGAATTCCAGGAAAACACAATCAAACAGTGGAAGGAATTAAAAATGGAAATAGAAGCAATCAAGAAAGAACACATGGAAACAACCCTGGATATAGAAAACCAAAAGAAGAGACAAGGAGCTGTAGATACAAGCTTCACCCACAGAATACAAGAGATGGTTGAGAGAATCTCAGGAGCAGAAGATTCCATAGAAATCATTGACTCAACTGTCAAAGATAATGTAAAGCGGAAAAAGCTACTGGTCCAAAGCATACAGGAAATCCAGGACTCAATGAGAAGATCAAACCTAAGGATAATAGGTATAGAAGAGAGTGAAGATGCCCAGCTCAAAGGACCAGTTAATATCTTCAACAAAATCATAGAAGAAAAGTTCCCTAATCTAAAAAAAGAGATACCCATAGGCATACAAGAAGCCTACAGAACTCCAAATAGATTGGACCAGAAAAGAAACACCTCCTGTCACATAATTGTCAAAACACCAAACGCACAAAATAAAGAAAGAATATTAAAAGCTGTAAGGGAAAAGGGTCAAGTAACATATAAAGGCAGACCTATCAGAATCACACCAGACTACTCGCCAGAAACTATGAAGGCCAGAAGATCCTGGACTGATGTCATACAGACCCTAAAAGAACACAAATGCCAGCCCAGGTTACTGTATCCAGCAAAACTCTCAATTAACATTGATGGAGAAACCAAGATATTCCATGACAAAACCAAATTTACACAATATCTTTCTACAAATCCAGCACTACAAAGGATAATAAATGGTAAAGCCCAACTTAAGGAGGCAAGCTATACCCTGGAAGAAGCAAGAAACTAATCGTCTTGGCAACAAAACAAAGAGAATGAAAGCACACAAACATAACCTCACATCCAAATATGAATATAACGGGAAGCAATAATCACTATTCCTTAATATCTCTCAATATCAATGGCCTCAACTCCCCAATAAAAAGACATAGATTAACAAACTGGATACGCAACGAGGACCCTGCATTCTGCTGCCTACAGGAAACACACCTCAGAGACAAAGACAGACACTACCTCAGAGTGAAAGGCTGGAAAACAACTTTCCAAGCAAATGGTCAGAAGAAGCAAGCTGGAGTAGCCATTCTAATATCAAATAAAATCACTTTCCAACTAAAAGTCATCAAAAAAGATAAGAAAGGACACTTCATATTCATCAAAGGAAAAATCCACCAAGATGAATTCTCAATCCTAAAAATCTATGCCCCAAATACAAGGGCACCTACATATGTAAAAGAAACCTTAATGAAGCTCAAAACACACATTACACCTCACACAATAATAATGGGAGATTTCAACACCCCACTCTCATCAATGGACAGATCATGGAAACAGAAATTAAACAGTGATGTCGACAGACTAAGAGAAGTCATGAGCCAAATGGACTTAACGGATATTTATAGAACATTCTATCCTAAAACAAAAGGATATACCTTCTTCTCAGCTCCTCATGGTACTTTCTCCAAAATTGACCATATAATTGGTCAAAAAACTGGCCTCAACAGGTACAGAAAGATAGAAATAATCCCATGCGTGCTATCGGACCACCACGGCCTAAAACTGGTCTTCAATAACAATAAGGGAAGAATGCCCACATATACGTGGAAATTGAACAATGCTCTACTCAATGATAACCTGGTCAAGGAAGAAATAAAGAAAGAAATTAAAAACTTTTTAGAATTTAATGAAAATGAAGGTACAACATACCCAAACTTATGGGACACAATGAAAGCTGTGCTAAGAGGAAAACTCATAGCACTGAGTGCCTGCAGAAAGAAACAGGAAAGAGCATGTGTCAGCAGCTTGACAGCACACCTAAAAGCTCTAGAACAAAAAGAAGCAAATACACCCAGGAGGAGTAGAAGGCAGGAAATAATCAAACTCAGAGCTGAAATCAACCAAGTAGAAACAAAAAGGACCATAGAAAGAATCAACAGAACCAAAAGTTGGTTCTTTGAGAAAATCAACAAGATAGATAAACCCTTAGCCAGACTAACGAGAGGACACAGAGAGTGCGTCCAAATTAACAAAATCAGAAATGAAAAGGGAGACATAACTACAGATTCAGAGGAAATTCAAAAAATCATCAGATCTTACTATAAAAACCTATATTCAACAAAACTTGAAAATCTTCAGGAAATGGACAATTTCCTAGACAGATACCAGGTATCGAACTTAAATCAGGAACAGATAAACCAGTTAAACAACCCCATAACTCCTAAGGAAATAAAAGCAGTCATTAAAGGTCTCCCAACCAAAAAGAGCACAGGTCCAGACGGGTTTAGTGCAGAATTCTATCAAACCTTCATAGAAGACCTCATACCAATATTATCCAAACTATTCCACAAAATTGAAACAGATGCAGCACTACCGAATACCTTCTACGAAGCCACAATTACTCTTATACCTAAACCACACAAAGACACAACAAAGAAAGAGAACTTCAGACCAATTTCCCTTATGAATATCGACGCAAAAATACTCAATAAAATTCTGGCAAACCGAATCCAAGAGCACATCAAAAAAATCATCCACCATGATCAAGTAGGCTTCATCCCAGGCATGCAGGGATGGTTTAATATACGGAAAACCATCAACGTGATCCATTATATAAACAAACTGAAAGAACAAAACCACATGATCATTTCATTAGATGCTGAGAAAGCATTTGACAAAATTCAACACCCCTTCATGATAAAAGTCCTGGAAAGAATAGGAATTCAAGGCCCATACCTAAACATAGTAAAAGCCATATACAGCAAACCAGTTGCTAACATTAAACTAAATGGAGAGAAACTTGAAGCAATCCCACTAAAATCTGGGACTAGACAAGGCTGCCCACTCTCTCCCTACTTCTTCAATATAGTTCTTGAAGTTCTAGCCAGAGCAATCAGACAACAAAAGGAGATCAAGGAGATACAGATCGGAAAAGAAGAGGTCAAAATATCACTATTTGCAGATGACATGATAGTATATTTAAGTGATCCCAAAAGTTCCACCAGAGAACTACTAAAGCTGATAAACAACTTCAGCAAAGTGGCTGGGTATAAAATTAACTCAAATAAATCAGTTGCCTTCCTCTATACAAAAGAGAAACAAGCCGAGAAAGAAATTAGGGAAACGACACCCTTCATAATAGACCCAAATAATATAAAGTACCTCGGTGTGACTTTAACCAAGCAAGTAAAAGATCTGTACAATAAGAACTTCAAGACACTGAGGAAAGAAATGAAGAAGACCTCAGAAGATGGAAAGATCTCCCATGCTCATGGATTGGCAGGATCAATATAGTAAAAATGGCCATTTTACCAAAAGCAATCTACAGATTCAATGCAATCCCCATCAAAATACCAATCCAATTCTTCAAAGAGTTAGACAGAACAATTTGCAAATTCATCTGGAATAACAAAAAGCCCAGGATAGCTAAAGCTATCCTCAACAATAAAAGGACTTCAGGGGGAATCACTATCCCTGAACTCAAGCAGTATTACCGAGCAATAGTGATAAAAACTGCATGGTCTTGGTACAGAGACAGACAGATAGACCAATGGAATAGAATTGAAGACCCAGAAATGAACCCACACACCTATGGTCACTTGATTTTTGACAAAGGAGCCAAAACCATCCAATGGAAAAGAGATAGCATTTTCAGCAAATGGTGCTGGTTCAACTGGAGGGCAACATGTAGAAGAATGCAGATTGATCCATCCTTATCACCCTGTACAAAGCTTAAGTCCAAGTGGATCAAGGACCTCCACATCAAACCAGACACACTCAAACTAATAGAAGAAAAACTAGGGAAGCATCTGGAACACATGGGCACTGGAAAAAATTTCCTGAACAAAACACCAATGGCTTATGCTCTAAGATCAAGAATCGACAACTGGGATCTCATAAAACTGCAAAGCTTCTGTAAGGCAAAGGACACTGTGGTTAGGACAAAACGGCAACCAACAGATTTGGAAAAGATCTTTACCAATCCTACAACAGATAGAGGCCTTATATCCAAAATATACAAAGAACTCAAGAAGTTAGACCGCAGGGAAACAAATAACCCTATTAAAAAATGGGGTTCAGAGCTAAACAAAGAATTCACAGCTGAGGAATGCCGAATGGCTGAGAAACACCTAAAGAAATGTTCAACATCTTTAGTCATAAGGGAAATGCAAATCAAAACAACCCTGAGATTTCACCTCACACCAGTGAGAATGGCTAAGATCAAAAACTCAGGTGACAGCAGATGCTGGCGAGGATGTGGAGAAAGAGGAACACTCCTCCATTGTTGGTGGGATTGCAGACTGGTAAAACCATTCTGTAAATCACTCTGGAGGTTCTTCAGAAAATTGGACATTGAACTGCCTGAGGATCCAGCTATACCTCTCTTGGGCATATACCCAAAAGATTCCTCAACATACAAAAGAGACACGTGCTCCACTATGTTCATCGCAGCCTTATTTATAATAGCCAGAAGCTGCAAAGAACCCAGATGCCCTTCAACAGAGGAATGGATACAGAAAATGTGGTACATCTACACAATGGAATATTACTCAGCTATCAAAAACGACGACTGTATGAAATTCTTAGGCAAATGGTTGGAACTGGAAAATATCATCCTGAGTGAGCTAACCCAATCACAGAAAGACATACATGGTATGCACTCGTTGATAAGTGGCTATTAGCCCAAATGCTTGAATTACCCTAGATGCCTAGAACAAATGAAACTCAAGACAGATGATCAAAATGTGAATGCTTCACTCCTTCTTTAAAAGGGGAACAAGAATATTCTTGGCAGGGAAGAGAGAGGCAAAGATTAAAACAGAGACTGAAGGAACACCCATTCAGAGCCTGCCCCACATGTGACCCATACATATACAGCCACCCAATTAGACAAGATGGATGAAGCAAAGAAGTGCAGACCGACAGGAGCTGGATGTAGATCGCTCCTGAGAGACAAAGCCAGAATACAGCAAATACAGAGGCGAATGCCAGCAGCAAACCACTGAACTGAGAATAGGTCCCCTGTTGAAGGAATCAGAGAAAGAACTGGAAGAGCTTGAAGGGGCTCGAGACCCCATATGTACAACAATGCCAAGCAACCAGAGCTTCCAGGGACTAAGCCACTACCTAAAGACTATACATGGACTGACCCTGGACTCTGACCTCATAGGTAGCAATGAATATCCTAGTAAGAGCACCAGTGGAAGGGGAAGCCCTGGGTCCTGCTAAGACTGAACCCCCAGTGAACTAGACTGTTGGGGGGAGGGTGGCAATGGGGGGAGGGTGGGGAGGGGAACACCCATAAGGAAGGGGGGGAGGGGATGTTTGCCTGGAAACCGGGAAAGGGAATAACACTCGAAATGTATATAAGAAATACTCAAGTTAATAAAAAAATGTATTACCATAAATATAGTAACAAGTTACTACTACATAGTTAATATGTATATCTGAAATGGTTTATAAACAAATACAAGAAATAAAAATGATGTTAAGGAGAGAGCTGAACTCTCAGAAGTGAAGACACTCCTGAAATCAGAGGAGACTACCCTCTGCCCACATTACCAAGGCAAGAGGGAATCACCTCTTGCCATCTGTGATCCCTGAGTGCAGGGACCTAGGAGCAGTCAGGAGCAGGACCCTTCAGATTCCTTCCTGCTTCAATAGCTGATGCACCAGGAGCACCTACACACCTGAGAGCAGAGGTTAGACCAACTTTTGTGCTCCAAGTGACTTGCCTGGTGGACGCAGGACACACAAAGGCAGAAGTCCTCTGGGACAGGCCTCTTGCAGTTTGTGGCTTTGCCTGGAACTGAACTGATTCCATCCCACAGTTCCCTATTCCCAAATCCCATGGAGGAGAGAGCTGAACACCCAGAAGTGTGGACCATCGTGAGACTGCAGGACACACTACCACTTCTTCCCACCTTTGCCCACAACCCTGGCCCAAGAGGAAATTACATAGTGGCTCTGGACACAGGAACATAGGAGCAGTCAGCGACAGGTACCTACGGTTTTTGTCTGCGCCCAGAACTAAACTGAACCAGTCAAACAAATCCCTACACCCAAATCCTGTGGCAGGGGGGAGATCTGAACCCTCAGAAGTGCAGACACTCCTGAGAAATCAGAGGAGGCTACCCTTTGCCCACATTCGCAACCCAAGAAGAAATTGCCTAGTAACAACTGTTGACCCCTTGGTGCAGGGACTTAGGAGCAGTCATGGGCAGGACACTTATAATTCCTGCCTGTGCTCAGAGATGAAAAACAGTCACCTAGAGCACCTATACACCTGAGAGCAAAGCACTGTGTTCCCAGAAATGGCTAAAAGAAAACAGGAAAACAGTTCTGCAGCAGTGCTGACACACAGGGCTAGAGGAGGGTCAAACCACTGTCAGAAAAAGCAAGACAAGCTAACACCAGAGAAAACCTGATGGTCAGAGGCAAGCACATGAACCGAAGTAACAGAAACTAAGACTACTTGGCATCATCAGAGCCCAGTTCTTCCACCAAAGCAAATACTGGATATCCAACTACACAGAAAAAGCAAGATTTAGATTTAAAAATCACATTTTTTGATGATGACAGAGGACTTTAAAAAGTACATAAATAACTCCTTTAAAGAAATACAGGACAATACAAGTAAACAAGTAGAAGCCCTTAAAGAGAAAACACAAAAATCCCTTAAAGAATTACAGAAAACACAACCAAACAGGTGAAGGTATTGAACAAACCATGCAAGGTTTCAAAATGGAAATATAAACAATAAAGAAAACACAAAGGGAGAAACCCAGGAGATAGAAAAGCTAGGGAAGAGATCAGGATGCAAGTATAACCAACAGAATACAAGAGATAAAAGAGAGAATCTCAGGGGTAGAAGATAGCAGAGAAAACATTGACACAACCTTCAAAGACAATTCAAATGCAAAAAAACTCCTAGCCCAAAACATCCAGCAAATACAGAACACAATGAAAAGATCAAACCTAAGGATAATAGGTACAGAAGAGATGGAAGACTCCCAATTTAAAGGGCCAGTAAATATCTTCAACAAAATTGTAGATGAAAACTTCCATAACCTAATGAAAGAGATCCCCATAAACATACAAGAGGCCTACTGAAGTCCAAATAGATTGGCCCAGAAGAGAAACTCGTCCTCTCACATAATAGTCAAAAGACCAAATGAACAAAACAAAGAAAGAACATTAAAAGCAGTAAAGGAAAAGGTCAAGAGACATATAAAGGCAGACCTATAAGAATTACAGAAGACTTTTCACCAGAGACTATGAAAGCAAGAAGATCCTGGGCAGATGTCATACAGACCCTAAGAGAACACAAATGCTGGCCTAGACTACTATATGCAGCAAAACTCTCAATGAGCATAGATGGAGAAACCAACATATTCCCTGACTAAACCAAATTTACATAATATCTTTGTCCAAATCCAGCCATACAAAGGATAATAAATGGCAAAGCCCAACACAAGGAGGAAAACTACACCAGGAAAAAAAGTAAGAAATTAATCTCCTTGCAACAAAACCAAAAGAAGAGAGACACACAAACATAATTCCACCTCTAATTACAAAAATAACAGTAACCAACAATCACTATTCCTTAATATTTCTCAACATGAATGGACCCAATTCCCCAATAAAAAGATATAGACTAGAAGACTGGATACATAAAGAGGACCCAGCATTTGCTACATACATGAAACACACTTCATACACAAAGACAGACACTACCTCAGAGTAAAAGGCTGGAAAACAACTTTCCAAACAAATGGTCCAAGAAACAAACTGGAGTAGCCATTCAAATATTGAATGAAATTGACTATCAAGCAAAAGTTATCAAAGAAGATAAAAAAGACACTTCATTTTCATCAAAGGAAAAATACACCAAGATGAACTCTCAATCCTATATATCTATTCTCCAAATGCAAGGACACCTACATTCATAAAAGAAACCTACTAAAGATCAGATCACACATTGCAACTCACACAATAATAGGATGATAAGCCCCCACTCTCATCAAGGGACAGATCATGGAAACAGAAATTAAACAGAGATATAGAGAAACTAAAAGAAGTTATGAACCAAATGGATTTAAGAGATTTATAGGACATTACATCCTAAAACAAAAGGATATACATTCTTCTCAGCAACGCATGGAACCTTCTCCAAAATTGACCGTATACTCGGTCAAAAACAGGCCTCAACAGATACAGGAAGATAGAAATAATCCCATACATACTATCAGATCACCACAGACAAAGGCTAGTGTTCAATAACAACAATAACAACAGAAGGCCCACATACACATAGAAGTTGAACTACGATACTCAATGACAACTTGGAAAAGGAAGAAATTAAAGACTTCTTAGAATTTAATGAAAATGAAGATACAACATACCCAAACTTATGGAACACAATGAAAGCTGTGCTAAGACGAAAACTCATAGATCTGAGTGCCTGCAGAAAGAAACGGGAGAGAGCATACATCAGCAGCTTGACAGCAAACCTAAAAGTTCTAGAACAAAAAGAAATAAATAAACCCAAAAGGAGTACAAAGCAGGAAATAATCAAACTCAGGGCTAAAATCAACCAAGTAGAAACAAAAAGGACTATACAAAGAATTGACAAAACCAAGAGATGGTTCTTTGAGAAAATCAACAAGATAGATAAACCCTTAGCCAGACCAACCACAAGTCACAGAGAGTGTATCCAAATTAACAAAATCATAAACAAAAAAGGGAGACATAACAACAGAATCTGAGGAAATTCAAAAAAATCATCAGATTCTAGTATAAAAGCCTATATTCAACAAAACTGGAAAACCTGGAAAAATGGGCAATTTTCTAGACTGATACAAGGTACCAAAGTTAAATCAGGAACAATAAACCCCAACCCCATAACTCCTAAAGGAATAGAAGCAGTAATTAAAAGTCTCCAAATCAAAAAGAGTCTAGGACCATATGGGTTTAGTGGAGAATTCTATCAGAACTTTATATAAGACCTCATACCAATACTGTCCAAATAGTATTGCACAAAAAAAAAACAAACAAACAGATCACGACCAAATTCCATCTGTGAAGCCACAATTACTCTTATATCTAAGCCACACAAAGACCCAAGAAAGAAAGAGAACTTGAGACCAATTTCTCTTATGAATATCAACACAAAAATACTCAATAAAATTCTTGCAAACCAAATCCAAGAACACATCAAAGCGATCAAGTAGGCTTCATCCCAGGGACACAGGGATGGTTCAATATACCGAAATCCATCAACTTAATCCACTATATAAACAAACTCAAAGATAAAAACCACATGATCATTTCATCAGATGCTGAGAAAGCATTTGACAAAATTCAATACCTGCTCATGATAAAAATAAATCTTGGAAAGATCAGCAGTTCAAGGCCCATACCTAAACATAGTAAAAGCAATATACAGCAAACCAGTAGCTAACATCAAACTAAAATGGAGAGAAAATTGAAGCAATCCAACTAAAATCAGGGACTAGACAAGGCTACCCACTCTCTCCTTACGTATTTAATATACTAATCAAAGTCCTAGCTAGAGCAATCAGACATTGAGAGGAGGTCAAAGGAAAACAAATTGGAAGGGAAGAAGTCAAAATATCACTATTTGCAGAAGACATGATAGTATACTTAAGTGACCCCAAAAGTTCCACCAGAGAACTATTAAACTTAATAAACAACTTCAGCAAAGTGCCAAGGTTAAAATTAACTCAAACAAATCAGTAGCCTTTTTCTACTCAAAGGATAAACAGACTGAGAAAGAAATTAGGGAAATCACACCCTGCACAATAGTCCCAAATAATAAAAAATACCTCGGTGTGGCTTTAACCAAGCAAGTGAAAGACCTATTTGATAAGAACTTCTAGTCTCTGAAGAAAAAAATCGAAGATCTCAGAAAATGGAAAGACCTTACATGGTCATGGATTGTCAGGATTAATATAGTAAAAATGGCCATTTTGCCAAAAGCAATCTACAGATTCAATTCAATCCCCATCAAATTTCCAACTCAAGTCTTTATAGAGATAGAAAGAGCAATTTGCAAATTCATTCAGAATAACAAAAAAAACAGAATAATGAAAACTATCCTCAAAAACAAAAGATTTCTGAGGGAATCACCATTCCTGACCTCAAGCAGTATTATAGACCAATAGACATAAAAACTGTATAGTATTGATACAGAGACAGGCAGGTAGATCAGTGGAACAGAATTGAAGACCCAGAAATGAACTCACACACCTATGGTCACTTGATCTTTTACAAAGGAGCTAAAACAATCCAATGGGAAAAAAGATAGCATTTTCAACAAATGGTGTTGGTTCAACTGGAGATCAACATGAAAAAGAATGCAAATTGATCCATCTTATTGCCCTGTACAAAGCTTAAGTCCAAGTGGATCAAGGACCTCCACATCAAACCAGATAAACTCAAACCAATAGAAGGAAAAGTGGGGAAGAGTCATGAACACATGGGCACTGGGGAAAATTTCCTGAACAAAACACCAATGGCTTATGCTCTAAGATCAAGAATCGACAAATGGGACCTCATAAAACTACAAAGCTTCTGTAAGGCAGAGGACACTGTTGTTAGGACAAAACTGCAACCAACAGATTGGGAAAAGATCTTTACCAATCCGACATCCCATAGAAGGATAATATCCAAAATATACAAAGAACTCAAGAAGTTAGCCTCAAGAGAGCCAAATAACCCTATTAAAAATGAGGTACAGAGATAAACAAAGAATTCTCAGCTGAGGAATATCAAATGGCTGAGATGCACCTAAAGAAATGTTTGACATCCATAGTCATCAGGGAAATGCAAATCTAAACAACCCTGAGATTTCAACTCACACCAGTTAGAATGGCTAAGATAAGAGTCAATCAGCAATAAATGCTGGAGAGGATGTGGAGAAAGAGGAACACCCCTCCATTTTTTGTGGGATTGCAAACTGGTACAACTGCTCTGGAAATCAGTCTGGAGATTCCTCAAAACATTTGACATTCCACTACCTGAGGACCCAGCTATACCTCTCTTGGGCATACACCCAAAAGATGCTCCAACATACAACAAAGACGCCTGCTCCACTATGTTCATAGCAGCCCTATTTATAATAGCCAGAAGATGGAAAGAACCCAGATGCCTTTCAACAGAGGAATGGATTCAGAAAATGTGGTACATCTACACAATGAAGTGCTACTCAGCTATCAAAAACAATGGCTTCATGAAATTCATAGGCAAATGAATTGAACTAGAAAATATCATACTGAGTGATGTAACCCAATCACAGAAAAACACACATGGTATGCACTCACTGATAAGTGGATATTATCCCGAAAGTGTGAATTACCCAAGATGCAATCCACAGACCACATGAAGCTCAAGAAGGATGAGCAAAGTGGGTATGCTTCACTCCTTCTTAAAAGGGGAACAAAAATATCCATAAAACGGGATATATAGGCACAGTTTAGAGCAGAGACTGAAGGAATGCCATTTAGAGCCTTCCCCTCATGTGGCTCATGTGCCATATATATATATATGTGTGTGTGTGTGTGTGTGTGTGTGTGTGTGTGTGTGTGTGTGTATACATACATACATATATATACATATACATATATATATATATATCCACCAAAACTAGATAAGATGAATGAAGCTAAGAAGTGCATGCTGATCTTCAAGAACAGGATATAGATCTCTCCTGAGAGACACAGCCAGAACATGTCAAATATGGAGGCAAATGCCAGCAGCAAACCACTGAACTGAGAATAGGACCCCAGTTGAAGGAATCCGAAAAAGGACTGAAAGAGCTGAAGAGGCTTGAGACCCCATAAGAACAACAATGCCAACCAACCAGAGCTTCCAACGACTAAACCACTACCCAAAGACTATATATGCATAGACTGAACCATAGTTCCAACTGCATATGTAGCAAATGGTGGCCATGTTGGGCATCAGTGGAAGGAGAAGCCCTTGGTTCTGCCAAAGTTAGACCCCCAGTGACATGGAATGTTGGAAGGCTGGGGTGTTAAGAGGGGGTGGATGGGGGGAACACCCTTATGGGGTATGAGGAGCTTATGGGTGCATATGGACAGGAAACTGGGAAGGGAAATAACATTTGAAATGTAAATAAAGAAATATATCCAATAAAAAATGATGTTAAGACACAGAAAAGAACCTAAAAAAATGGTAAGTAGAACAGATAGATCAAATGTCACTAATACATTCATGAAACAGGAGAAATGATAATCAAATGCACAATGATGAATTTTCCTGTTATTACAGTAATGGTGTTCTTGAGAATGTCCTCAGTTATATAAAATTACAAAAAAAATCAAATTCTTGCTTAAAAACTTGTGTTTGAATGGCCAGATGTGGTGCTGCACTCCATCAATCCCAGCACTTGGGAGACAGAGGCAAGTGAATCTCTGTGAGTTTGGGGCCAGCCTGGTCTACATAGGGAGTTCCAGGGCTACACAGAGAAGTTCATGTTCAAAAATCAAAATCAAAGCCAAAAAGAATATTAAATCAGAATTCTTTCTTTTTTTTCAGTTAAAAACATTTTCTGATCAACATACCTCTTACCCTCCTGTTAGTCCCATCTGTCCCCTTGATGGTTTTACTTTTATATGTGACATGTATATACACATGATATCACATGTCTGTGTACAAGTCAGGAGCTGTACATGACTGAAAACATGATATTAGTGTTTCTGATGCTGGTTTAATTCATTTGATAGGATTATCTCCAGTTGTGTCCTTTTTTCTGCAAGTAACAATAGTCTCTTCCTCTTTGTGGCAGAAATAAAACCACACTGTGTATACCCATTCTGTGTTGGGTACCTGCATTGGCCCCATAGCCTTTGTGAACAGGGCTACAGTAGACACTGACATGCCCCAGCCACCAGGATTCTCTGACTAGAAGGCCTGCAGGTAACAGTGAGAAAAGGTATAACTAGTCTTATGCTGAGTCTGTTTTTGTTTGGGTTCTTTATGCATATGTATGTTCGTGTAGGGGATACACTTGCATGTGGGTACATGTGTTGGTGTGTGCTTAGGTATATGGAGGTCAAATGTTGACATAGATGTCTCTCTCAGTTGCTCTCCTCTCCCAGATTGAGGCAGGTTCCTTCATATAAATTCAGAGCTTGAAGACTGAGCTAGTTTACCTAGCCAACTTCTTCCTGTCTCTCCTCTGTTTCCTGGGCACTGGGTTTATAGGTTCACTACTCTGCTGCTGTACTTTGAATGTAAAATGTCCCCAATAGCCAACGAGATCTGATAGCCTGGCCTCACTTCCTATGCAAACTGTTTGCAGACTGCAGATGCAATGTGACAGGCCAGCCTCAGACCTTCCCTACTGTGACAGAATTTATCCACTTTGGAAGTGTGAGCCAAAGTAAACCTTTGGCATAGATAAAAGTTTACTTTATTGTTTGGGTATATGTTCTAAACTGACTCTTAAAGAAAAATATATGCTTTATCTACTCAGAGAGCAGAGAGTCATCTTTAACCACTCTGTCCACACTTCGCATTCTATACATATGCTAATGCAGAAATGAATATTATCTATGAGAGTTCATATCTTTACAAACACCAATGAACAGATACCAGTGAATTTAAAGAGATCCTAATAAGGCTCACCCTCTGGGATGCAGAAAGGGATGCTGAAAATGATACTGAGACACTGAGACATATTTATTCCAGCATTCTCAGATGGCCTCAATTCTGTTCCCTCAAAGATCTGCATCCAGGACAATTACTAAACAGCTAGCTAGATCATACAACATCACAGACTGTTTTAGCCAGGACTTCATTCAAGCCCTGAACTTTCTTAACATGCAAAAACTGGACGATACATGCTACAGCTAGCCTTCTTAAAACTAATCAATATGGCAATTGTCTTTGGACACCCCAAGAGAAAATGAGACCCCAGACAGCAGGAAGTGATTTTAAGAGAGCAACACCCCCATTCCCAAGATGTGGGGGTAAAGGGGGGTTGGTCGTTCAGTGGATGTTTGCCCTCATTTTAGGGAAGAGTATGCTTGGGCAGGGAGGAAACAAAATAAGAGAGGTCACATTCGAGGGTCTGAATAGTAGTCAGACAATCAAATTTATGGTCATAGATAGATAGATAGATAGATAGATAGATAGATAGATAGATAGATAGATAGATAGATAGATAGACAGACAGACAGTCTTAAAAACCTTCAGAGCTCTTCTACAGAATATGGCATTTAAAGCTCTTTTATTAATATTAATTTTAGAGGTTTTTGTCAATGAGACTGTATGGTACAAGCATTCGCATTGTTCCTCAAATAACATGATGAGGATTGAAAAATCTTCTTGTAGAGTTTGGCTCATATGTGGCAAGCTAGTAACCAGGACAAATTTTCTCCTGCCTCAACTGCAGATAGCATGCTGTGCTATTGGAAAATACACTGCTGGAAGATTGACAGCTTTGTTTTTTCTGTTGCCTCCAGTATTTCCCTGTTTTCTTTTTGCCTTGATGACCAGGCTGTTGGTGAGCATTAGGTATTGAACCCTACCACAATCAATATGTGGGGTTCAATGTCTAATTTAAAAGATCATTTTGATACTTTTTTCCCTTGACAGACAGTAAGTGTTCCTCCCTGCCCCTTTTGATTAATTTTGGTTTGAAATCTTTATTGTTACATATTAAATGTTCCTATTTGTACATCCATTCTGTTTGCCTGTATCTATGAATAGGGAATTAAATATATTGATATAAAAAGGTCTCAATGACCAATGATGTTTGCTTTCTGTTCTTGGTGGTGGTGATGGTCCTGATCTTGGGGCTGATAATGGTGGTAGAGATGGTGGTGTTGGTGGTGGCGGTGATGTGTCTGTTCTTCCCTTATTTAGTTTTTATTGACATGAGATCATTTATTTCTTGTGTTTTCATACATATGGGTAACCTTCTTGGGTTAGGTTTCTCCTTCTATACAGCCAGATTTGTGTCCAGATATTGTTTAAATTAGACCTTATTGTGGAATGTTTTATTTTCTCCATCTATAGTGATTAAAAGGTGATTAGACCTTATTGTGAAATGTTTTATTTTCTCCATCTATGGTGAGCATAGTCTCTCAGGTGAAGTATCACTGGTTTTGTAGAATAGAGGGCTTCTTTCCAGGCACTCTGATTCTGAGATTCACCATTGACAACTCAGGTGTAGTTCTCATTGTCTGCATTTATATGTTACTTGGACTTTTTCCTTTATAGCTTTCAATATCATATCTTTGCTCTGTCTGTTTAATGTTTGATTATTACATGACCAGGGAATTTTCTTTTCTGGTCCAATTGATTTGGCATTCTGAAAGCTTCTTGTACCTGTACAGGCATTTCCTTCTTTAGGTTAGGAAAACTTTCTTCTATGAATTTGTTAACAATATAATCTGGGATGTTTCTTTTTCTATTAGTATTAATCTTAGGTGTTGTGTTTCTTGGATATTTTGTGTCAGGAATTTTTTAGATTTAATATTTTCTGTCACTAATGTATCAATTTCTTCAACACTTGAGATTCTCTCTTGCATCTCCATCTCTTGTATTCTGTTGCTGATGCCTGCATCTGTAGTTCCCCTTTACTTACCTAGATCTTTCAATTACACAAATCCCTCTGTGTTTTCTGTATTGGTTCATGTTCCATTTTCAGGTCTTACTTAGTTTTATTAATATCCTTCAACTATTTTGTTTGTTTCCTTAACTGCCTTGGCTTTCTTTATGGAATTTATTCATTCCCTCTTTAAGAACCTGTATCATCTTCATAAAGTTCATTTTAAGATATTTTTCCTGAGTTCACCTGTCTTGAAATAGGCAGACATGCAAGAGTAGTGTATCTGGACACGGGTGGTGACCTATGGCCTTAACTGCTTAGGCTATGTTCTTCTACTGGCATCTAGGCATCTGGGTTTGGGGTGATAATAGGTTGAGGCACAGATTTCTGAGTTTGTCTTTGCTAGATGTGTGTTTTGTTTCTTAGTTTCTGTTTTCTCTCTGATCTTCTGGCCAGTATGGCCCTTGGTAGAGCAGGGTATCTCCACCCACACTGGGATGGACTTCTGGTGGTACCTAGGTTAAAATCTGGTAGAACAGGGTCAAAAGAAGATATACATTTTACTCTTTAGATTTCAGACTAACCATTTGAAAGGCTCAGGTTATGAGAACTATCTTTTAGGCCTAGAGAGGAAGTAATAGCTAAAATGACCTCACACACTCAGACAGTGGTCAAGCAGATTTCCTCATCTCAACACAGTGTCCACACTGTGGCTCCCATGGAATTACCCAGAGTCCCTTGCAAAGCTTGTGCAGATTGTGCTGTGTATAAGCTTTATAAACTTGTTTGTTTATAAAAATTTGTCTGTTATAAAAATTTCTTTTCCACAACAATGCCAAGTAACCAGAGCTTCCAGGGACTAAGTCACTACCTAAGGACTATACATGGACTGACCCTGGACTCTGACCTCATAGGTAGCAATGAATATTCTAGTAAGATCACCAGTGGAAGGGGAAGCCCTTGGTCCTGCTAAGACTGAACCCCCAGTGAACTAGATTGTTGGGGGGAGGGCGGCAATGGGGGGAGGATGGGGAGGGGAATAGCCATAAAGAAGGGGAGGGGGAGGGATTAGGGGGATGTTTGCCCGGAAACCGGGAAAGGGAATAACACTCGAAATGTATATAAGAAATACTCAAGTTAATAAAAAAAATTTCTTTTCCTATTGCATTTCTATGACATGAACGGATTGCAGCATGGGTTTACCACTTTCCTATTACTTAAGATTCGTTTGATGATAACTAATTTTTATTTCTCTTCTCTAACAGAGATCCTCATGGATCAGTTTCCTGGACTCTACAAAGCCTTCCATTTTCAAGCTGGAGAACATAATGTAGGGCATAGGGCAGGCTGGTGGCATTGAGATTGAATATTATCACCTTGACAGCTGCAATAGATGCTGCAGTCCTTTACTGAGGCAGTCCTTTACTGAGACCATGAAAGACCCAAGACAACTGTGTCCTAACAATGCCTAGTTAGATGCTTTAAGTGCTGGACACAGCCTGCAGTCCCACAGAGCCTCTGTCAATGAAATTTGATGCAGCTGCCCAAGACCAGCAGCTATAGGGAAGGACCCCATTCCTTTCCCTGTCCCCTGCCAATGTCTACCCAGGAATGCACTCAAATCAATGTGAAAGGATTCAAGACACTCTTCCATCTGTAGGCTAAATCCATGGGTACCAAAGAGGGCAGAGCTCAGGAGCTGGCCCGTGTGAACACAGGACACTGTGGGACCAGAGGATGGCATGGGAACAGTGGCAAGTTGTTGGAAAGTGATTAGAAACCTTTAACATTCAGAAAAATTTCAGTACAATTTGGCTGCAGGTTAAGAGTACAGAGTTGGGTCTGTCTTCCACCCTGTGTAGACTAGCTCCGACTACACAGTGTCCTTCACAATTACCTGCAGTTTAAGACAGTGAGTGACTATGCCCTTCAACAGAGGAATGGATACAGAAAATGTGGTACATCTACACAATGGAATATTACTCAGCTATCAAAAACAACGAGTTTATGAAATTCGTAGGCAAATGGTTGGAACTGGAAAATATCATCCTGAGTGAGCTAACCCAATCACAGAAAGACATACATGGTATGCACTCATTGATAAGTGGCTATTAGCCCAAATGCTTGAATTACCCTAGATCCCTAGAACAAACGAAACTCAAGACGGATGATCAAAATGTGAATGCTTCACTCCTTCTTTAAATGAGGAAAAAGAATACCCTTGGCAGGGAAGGGAGAGGCAAAGATTAAAACAGAGACTGAAGGAACACCCATTCAGAGCCTGCCCCACATGTGGCCCATACATATACAGCCACCCAATTAGACAAGATGGATGAAGCAAAGAAGTGCAGACCGACAGGAGCCGGATGTAGATCGCTCCTGAGAGACACAGCCAGAATACAGCAAATATAGAGGCGAATGCCAGCAGCAAACCACTGAACTGAGAATAGGTCCCCTATTGAAGGAATCAGAGAAAGAACTGGAAGAGCTTGAAGGGGCTCGAGACCCCAAAAGTACAACAATGCCAAGCAACCAGAGCTTCCAGGGACTAAGCCACTACCTAAAGACTATACATGGACTGACCCTGGACTCTGACCCCATAGGTAGCAATGAATATCCTAGTAAGAGCACCAGTGGAAGGGGAAGCCCTGGGTCCTGCTAAGACTGAACCCCCAGTGAACTAGTCTATGGGGGGAGGGCGGCAATGGGGGGAGGGTTGGGAGGGGAACACCCATAAGGAAGGGGAGGGGGGAGGGGGATGTTTGCCCGGAAACCGGGAAAGGGAATAACACTCGAAATGTATATAAGAAATACTCAAGTTAATAAAAAAAAAAAAAAAGAAGAAAGTTAAAAAAAAAAAAAAAAAAAAAAAGACAGTGAGTGACTTTTAACCTGGGACTTTTGCTTAGCTGTTGGCAATGTCAAGATTTGCATTTTCTTCTAAGACATTTGCATTTATAGAATGTTCTGTATCCTTCAGGTCTCTGTTTATATTGAAGCAAACATTTACACTGAAGGCAGCTCTAAAGAATATGGGTTGTGACTTACAGCAGAACATAGACTGATGGACTTGGAGGAGGACAAGAAGGATGAGGGTTCGGGGTTATCCTGCATTTACAATATAGCAGCTGAAACCCAAGCTTCAAGTGTATGCCTATGAAGGCTGTCTGAATGTTGGGTGAACACAAAGAGTAAGAGGAAAGAGAGAGAGACAGAGAGAGAGAGAGAGAGGCAGAGAGAGAGACAGAGAGACAGAGACAGAGACAGAGAGAGAGACAGACAGAGAGAGACAGAGAGAGAATTGTGTACTGAATAAAGTTCTGGACATACAATTACTGACACGTTAGGGCTGAATTTTACTTATGATGGTGTTATTCAGGGTTATTTTTTATACTGCTTATAATTTTTCACTATAACAAAACTGAAGGATAAATCAAGCTTTGGAAGAGGTTTCTGGTAGGATCCCTGGCTCTCCTAGTAACATTCTTTTTAAAGTCCCAGAGGGGAGTTACCAACAAACATCTTTATCTGACAGTGAGCCTAGTCCAGACAAGAATGACGTCACTTGCCTCCTTTTCCCTGTACACTTAAGTAGCTTCTGTCTCTTGCCCACTGTGGCCCAGACTGCAGCACCATCTGATGGTAAGTCCACCTGACAGCACAACACAGCACAGCACAGCACAGCATGGGCACTGGACTCTCTGTTCCTTCCTTACAGAATCTTGTTTATCCCCTATTTTTACTGTCTTTTTATTATCAGGAGAGAAATCAGCCTCCTCCTAATCATTCTTGGTTTTGTGAGACAGCGTTTGTCTGTGTCACCCTGGCTGCCATGGAACTCAGTCTGTAGACCAGGATGGTGTCAAACACATATCTACATGCCTCTTCTTCTGAATGCTGGGGTCAAAGGTGTACACTAGCACACCCAGAATGGTCCTAAAGATTCTGTTTAGTGCTTCCTTACTGAGAATTTTCTCTATATTATGAATGAAGCAGTATGTGTTCCATAGACAAACACACACACACACACACACACACACACACACACACATGTTCACAACAACACGAGTCTTGCCTTGCGTATGTTGATGATCCCTGCCTCAGTCTCACAAGTACCAGGATTGTTGTAGTCATCTGTTCCACAGCCACCCTTCCTTCTGCAGTCTTGAGCATTCATATCACAATGCATTCATTTCAAAACTGTCTGTGGGAGGGTTGTTTAATTTCAAGTGTGCATAAGTTTTGAGAGTTACAATAGGGGTTGGGGATTTACCTCAGTGGTAGAGCGCTAGCCTAGTAAGTGCAAGGCCCTGGGTTCAGTTCTCAGCTCCAAAAGAAAAAAAAGAAAAGTAAGAGAGAGAGTTACAATAATGCAAAAATAATTGTCCTCATTTTATTCAAGTTTCGTCATATGAAGCATGCAATGAGTGATCTAAAGTAAAACCATACCTCTCTACAGGAGTAATGTTTCCCATAGAAGCCAGGCAGGTGCCCATGCTGTGCCTACTTACAGGGTAAGCACTCAGTCTGGCACTGATTGTATGACATGAGGCAGATGCATGAGACCCTGAGTTTCTCCTCTGTAAAAGAGGAGTGTGTGTTGAGTCCTGTGGAAGCACCAGGGAGGCTCAGGGATGCTGCTGTCTTGGGATGCTGCTCTGTTGTTGCTCTGCCTTCACTGTTAGCAATGCAAAGGGTTCACATTGCACAAAGCTGTTCACATGGCATCAAATGGCACAGCAGTAAGGACAAGCTAGCTGATAATCTGTTGCTGTTTTCACACCCTGTTCCTGATCACTCTGATGCCAGTGGTCCCCACTTAAAAGAGAACTCCGATCATCCTAGCACACCTCCTGCCCCTCACCTGCCTCCTGACCTCCACTCAACCAGCAGATAGTGTGCCAGGCTTCTAAGGGCCTGTGGCTCCCTCCCTGTCTTTCTTCACTGTGTCCATCATCATAAACTGAGTCAGCAGATAAACAAAGGTGAGTGTTGAAAAGCTTACATTATTGAATAGATCTGAGTTTCCTTTCACAAATATATATTTGTAAAATGCAAATCTACTTTATTTCTTCCTATCTCGCAGTCTATTTCTTATCTGTATCTCTGCCCATATCATTCCAGTGGTCTCAGAAATGTCTTTCATCTATGTGAAGGCATCAAGAAGCTTGCCTTTCTCTGCTCCGTCAGCAGCTCGGGCAGTACGGGATATTTCAATGACCTCAAGATTTGGTTTGCTTTAATGTTTTCATTTTTAGAATCTTGACACATATGTAAAATGTTCCTAAGAGTTATGATAGCTCTCTCAACAACCCATCCCTTGAAAATATTGCTAACATCTTAGAAAGTGGAGATTTCATTTCCTTCCTACTGCTTATACTTACCAAAATATACTATCTACTTGTTAAGAAATAATAAATAAAAGAATGAATAAATAGAATAAAAATGTATAAAAATCTCTCTTTTAAAGTACAGTGGGCCTGGTCAGAAAGGATGGATGTATTCTGTGGCAAGGTACTTCTCACTGTGTTGTACCTATTTAAACCTTCCAACTTAAATTGAATTTATATACTATTTTCCCAGCATTGGCAGACACTGAACTTGTTCAGTGCAATCAAGATTAATGTGTCCCTGGAATTCTCTCAGCACCTAACACAGAGGCAGGCTGTGAGTGTAGGGTATAAGGAATGGTGAACGACTGTCAGGAATGTCTTGGGGCTATGTTCTTTGTCCTCAGACTCCATGAGGAAACAGCTGAAAGGCCACAAAGATGCTGCTGCCCCACCCTGGCATGGAAACCAGCAATGACTGCTAAACCCTCAGTCACCTGAAGCTTAAAGCAAATTGACAACCTGTGAGGAGATGAACTAAGAGAAGAAGAGACCAGAAGAGGTGGGATTTCCAAAAAAGTCTGTCTAACCAGTGTTGGATGAGAAACACAATATATTATTTTGTCTACATTTTCATGTGAATATGTTTATATGAATGTACATTGAGAGACCATTCATCGATCAAAATAAAGTTACATGAGAGTTCAAATTCAATTTTAAGTTGGCTGTATGCATTACTCAACCTAAATCTAGTACCACATTATTTTTTTATTAACTTGAGTATTTCTTATTTACATTTAGAATGTTATTCCCTTTCCCGGTTTCCGGGCCAACATCCCCCTAATCCCTCCCCCTCCCCTTCTGTACGGGTGTTCCCCTCCCCACCCTCCCCCCATTGCCACCCTCCCCCCAAAAATCATGTTCACTGGGGGCTCAGTCTTAGCAGGACCCAGGGCTTCCCCTTCCACTAGTGCTCTTACTAGGATATTCATTGCTACCTATGAGGTCAGAGTCCAGGGTCAGTCCATGTATAGTCTTTGGGTAGGGGCTTAGTCCCTGGAAGCTCTGGTTGCTTGACATTGTTGTACATATGGGGTCTCGAGCCCCTTCAAGCTCTTCCAGTTCTTTCTCTGATTCCTTCAACGGGGGTCCTATTCTCAGTTCAGTGGTTTGCTGCTGGCATTCGCCTCTGTATTTGCTGTATTCTGGCTGTGTCTCTCAGGAGAGATCTACATCCGGCTCCTGTCGGTCTGCACTTCTTTGCTTCATCCATCTTGTCTAATTGGGTGGCTGTATATGTATGGGCCACATGTGGGGCAGGCTCTGAATGGGTGTTCCTTCTGTCTCTGTTTTAATCTTTGCCTCTCTCTTCCCTGCCAAGGGTATTCTTGTTCCCCCTTTTAAAGAAGGACCACATTATTTTAAACACTACATTCCTCAATGAATGCTAATCTGGGGAGTATATGAAATATTATGCTAGGAGAAGAAGCTGTACAATGATTCTTAAGAAGAACTTTTGCACACATTAACATCTGAACAAAATGTCTATTTGTTTACTTGTTTATATTTCACTTACACTGGTTTTTATTGGTTCATTTTCTGATGTAATTCACTATTTTTGTTGAGAGCAAAAAGTTATCTTGCAAATATCAAAAACTTGTTGATAGAAGACACTATCTGTCACGAGGAAAAACCATGATCATGAACTCTGTCAGCTATACTCTGAGTGTTAATGGCTCCAAACATAGACAGATGTGAATTATTAATTTTTTAAATTCCATATATTATAAATAGATTATCATTTTCAAATCTGCAGACCCAGAAATTTTCTCAGGATAGTAGGCTTCTATGTATACCAGTAAGAAGTAACTAACCATAAACATTCTTGGTTGCCTAGGAGACACACATGGACATCAACACCTGGATGAACAACTACACTGGACAGTCAGGTTTTGCACTGGTAGGATTCTTAAGTCAATCCAAACACCCTGCCCTGCTTGCTGGGGTCATATTTGTGGTTTTCCTGATGGCCTTGTCAGGGAATGCCCTCCTGATCCTGCTGATACTCTCTGACACACACCTCCACACACCCATGTACTTGTTTATCAGCCAGCTGTCGCTCATGGACATGATGTACATTTCTGTCACTGTCCCCAACATGCTCATGGACCAGGTGCTGGGGAACCACAGGATCTCAGCTGCTGCCTGTGGGATGCAGATGTTTCTCTACCTGACACTAGCAGGTTCAGAATTTTTGCTTCTGGCTGCCATGTCCTATGACCGCTATGTGGCTATCTGCCATCCACTCCGGTATCATGTCCTTATGAACCACAGGGTGTGTCTTCTCCTGATATCTTCATGTTGGCTCCTGGGATCCTTAGATGGCTTCATGTTCACCCCTGTCACCATGACCTTCCCATTCTGTGGGTCGCGGGAGATCTATCACTTCTTCTGTGAGGTTCTTGCTGTGACAAAGCTCTCCTGCACAGACACCTGGCTCTATGAGACCTTCATGTATGTGTGCTGTGTGCTCATGCTTCTCATTCCTGTGACAGTCATTTCAGGATCCTATTCATCCATCCTCCTCACTGTTCTCAGGATGAACTCAGCTGAGGGCAGGAAGAAGGCTCTTGCAACCTGCTCCTCCCACATGACTGTGGTCATCCTCTTCTATGGCACTGCTATCTATAACTATATGCTCCCTGCCTCCCTCCACACCCCTGAGAAGGACATGGTAGTGTCTGTGTTTTACACCATACTCACACCTCTGTTGAACCCACTAATCTATAGTTTTAGGAATAAGAATGTCACTGAGGCTATGAGGAAATGGCTGGGTGTGAGCTCCCTCTTCCAAGAAATTGTAAAGTAACCCATAATGCATATTCCTCTTCCTTGTCTCTATGCATCTGTTGATCCCAGTCTCATGCGGAGGTTATGGCTGATCCATCATGTCTCATTTCATATTCATACTTTTTTGTAGAACTCTTTCTCTATTCTTAAATTTTCTTTGTTGATATACTTCTTGCCCATTCAGAAATCTTATTTGAGTTGTGCCTCTGTTACATTTTATGAAAGTTCAGAATGTGTGTTTAATTTTGTGGGACACAAGTCTTACCATTTGACATTATGTCATATTGAAAAATGAATCATCATGAAGTGTTCAATTTAGAGTGAGACAGAAGAACAGTGTTTAACAACATTAACCATGGATAACTAGATATCATTGGCATATTTAAAGAATTCTGTGTACCTTCTTGATAATTAATGTAAAATTAAAATTATGTAAAAATAAAGAATGAGATACAGTTTTCTCCCTTCGCCTCCTTTATTGTGATATAGTAAAAATAATTTTTAAAGAGATTTAAATTTAGACAGTACAATTTGCCCCAAGGGTTTCACATCGTCAGGGTACCTGCACTTGCACATAAAGATATTCCCCAAAACCAATCACACAGTATATTCAACGGAAATGATGAATCACTTATTCTTGAGCCAAATGTGAGTGACCATGGCCCAGGAACTTGGGATCACGTTTCTCCCAATGATTTGTTTCAAAGTTTCCTGGGCTGTTACAAAGCACAAACCAGTCTTAAGCCATAACTCAAGGCATTTTCACCTACACTTGTGGAAACCTCAGGATTCAGGTTGTAACAAAGTGGGAAAATCCCTGCTGTGGTTCTCAGATGCTGTCTGGTGACTTGGAAAGCTCTAAGACTCAGGGAAACTAGGATTCTAAGAAGCCAATACACTCCAAAGGTGTCACCTCCTTGTCACAGACATGCTGGCAGAAACCACAGTGGGCAATGAATGGCTCCTCAGGACACTGTAGACAGCCCAGGGTAAATGGGCTTTGTCTCTGTGATGTTCCAAAGCTCCATGTTCACAGGAGCTCCAATCAGTTTGCCAAGTGCAGAATCTTTAACATGTGTTTGGCGTTGTTCTCTGAGAGCCTCGGTGCAGTGTCCCATGTTTGCCAAGCATAAACCTTGGTGCATGAGGAGGCCAAGTACTGTCTTATGACCTGTGGTGAAGAAGCCCATTCATAGATGTCTGGATGAGCAGGACAGCAGTCTTTAAGAGAGGTGTCTAGTGCAACCATTCTGATCTGGGTCTGACTTGATTCCACTCTCTGTTCTGACACTGAGTTTACATGTGACATGTTACATGAGTGTCATACCTGAAGCTAAATTAGAGAGAAAGCAGAGAGGCTGAAGAAAGCAAAAGCAGCAAATGAGAGAAACAGGTCACTGGATCAACCAGACCTGGAATCATCGTTCAACCAGGCTTCCTACGTGTTTCTTCTCTGTTCTTCTACTTACAATATTTGAAATAATTTACTTTCTTGTTAACTTTATATTCTCTTGGGCTGTCAAGCTACATAGCAGTAATTTCATGTGGAGTGGATAGTTCTGATGCTAAGGAAGATTGCTCTTCAGTTTCTATCTTTGCAACTCCTATTCCTTAATAGTGGTTTGATTCCATCTTTTGCATTGGTTTTATACCAGACCGCAGTTATAAATTAAAATCCACCTTGTAGAAGATGTCAGACAACATGGAATCTTCTTCACTTCCTTCCTGACAGAACTGTTCTTTTCCCATGTAGCAAATACTACTAGGGCTAAGGACAGAAATTAGAATGCAAATTCATGAGAAGTCAGATCTCATAGATTATTGTGGTCATAAATAAATCATTTATGTCACTATCAGAAATGGACATTCTCTCTTGAAAATGATGTGCTACTCCATTTTAGTGCTTCCAACCTCAAGACCTGGTGAGAGTGTCAAGGCCCCGTCTCATCACAAACTTCATTTCTGAAAGGTAATTCTATGTCAGATCCTTTCCAGAAACTAACGCTGCCACTTCTTCTTATATTTAACTATCATAAATACCAATAGTTCTACAGCCACATCACACTGGGCCCATCACTCTCATGTCCAGTCATGGAGAACAAAGGAGTGCAGTAGATGGAGGCTCCTGTGAGTCTATTCGGAAATTTTAGTGGACTTTACTTTGGACATTTAAAAAATATCATGTGTTCTGGCTATTGCTGGCTCTCTGCCTATTCTGTTTAAAATAGGCCAGGACCGACATTCAACAAGGAAGCCACATCTGTCATTGCCCCAGTTTCAGATGAGCAGTGGACTTTCTCATAAAGCTGAGAAAGATACCAGCTCTGAATCTTGAGCAGCCATATGCACAAGAATGCATACACCCTCACATACATGTGTTCACTCATATATGCAAACACACACACCATACACAAAGAAAAAGAATAGAATTTAAAGATCTACCATTTGATAACTTCTTCCCATTTCCCTGCTGGCCTCTAAGTCAGCACAGCACAGAGATAAGTGTACATCAGTGTTTCTCACGGTGCTGTTCACTATGGCTCAGTCATGGGTCCAGCTTAGGTGTCCAGCAAAAGGGCAATGGATAATAGAGAAAATGCCATCTACATCCACAATGGAAAACTTAAACCTTATAAGAACAAAGGTATGTGTTATTTGAAAGCACTGCATGTATACCATACCATCAAACTTGTTGTAACTTTGAAATAAACAAGTGTATGTTGCCTATGAATAATGCCTGCCAATTCTATTTGCACACCTTAGCTTAATAGGGCTTGGATTTTGTCAAATATATTTTCAAGGTAAAAATTTAGTTAACATGCATGCTATACACTAAAAACATTAGTAAGAGTTGAGTTTGCAATACTTTCAATAGCTGTTACTAAATCATACTAACTGTGGCCTTAAGTGGAATTTAAATTCCAAAACTGGAGTATGTACCTCTGAACTCAAATTTTCTTTAGAACAACAAGAAAAATTGAAAAGAAAGAAAAAGAAAACAAATCTAGATTTCTCACTACTAAATAAAAATACCAAATATTTAAGCCATCTTTAAAAGTGAAACAGCCAATAGAAATCATAAAAATATATATTACCATAAATATAGTAACTAGTTACTACTACATAGTTAATGTGTATATGTGAACTGGTTTATAAATAAACACAAGAATAAAAATGATGTTAAGAAGAGAGCTGGACCCTCAGAAGTACAGACACTCCTTAAAAACCAGACTAACTTTTGCCCAAATTCCCAACGCATGAGGGAATCACCTAGTGCCATCTGTGCCCCCAAGGTGCAGGGACCTAAGAGCAGTCAGGAGCAGGATCCTTCTGATTCCTGCCTGGGAGGAGAGCTGAAAGACAGTCACCAGAAGCGCCTACACACCTGAGAGCAGAGCACTCTGTTCCCAAAATGGCTAAGGGAAAACATGAAAAGAGATCTACAGGAATGCTGACACACAGGCCTACAGGAGGGATAAACCACTGTCAGAAACAGAAGACAAGCTAACACCAGAGACAACCTGATGGTGAGACGCAAGTACCTGAACTGAAGCAACAGAAACCAAGACTACTTGGTAGCATCACAGCCTAGTTGTCCCACCAAAGCAAATACTAGACATCCAAACACACCAGAAGAGCAAGATTTAGATTTAATATCACATTTTATGATGATGATGTTGATGATGATGGAGGACTTTAAGAAGGACATAAATAACTCCTGTAAAGAAATAGAGGACAACAAGAGTAAACAGGTAGAAGCCGTTAAAGAGGAAACACACACACACACACACACACACACACACACACACACACACACACACAAAAAAAAAAAAAAAAAAAACCTTAAAGAATTATAGGAAAACGCAACCAAACAGGTAAAGTTATTGAGCAAAACTGTCCAGGAGGTAAAAATGAAAATAGAAACAATAAAGAAAGCACAAAGGGAGAAAACCCTGGAGATAGGAAACTTAGGGAGGAAACCAGGAGTCATAGATGAAGCATCACCAGCAAAATACAGGAGATAGAAGAGAGAATATCAGGGGCAGAAGATAACAGAGAAAACATTGACACAACCATCAAAGATAATATAAGATGCAAAAAGCTCCTAGCCCAAAACATCCAGCAAATCTAGGACACAATGAGAAGATCAAACCTAAGGCTAAAAGGTAAAGAAGAGAATGAAGACTCCCAAGTTAAAGGGCCAGTAAATATCTTCAAAAAAATTAAAGAAGAAAACTTCCCAAACCTGAAGAAAGAGATGCCCATAAACATACAAGAAGCCTACAGAACTCCAAGTAGATTGGACCAGAAGAGAAATTCCTCCCGTCACATAATAGTCAAAATACCAAATGAAGGAAACAAAGAAAGAATGTTAAAAGCAGTAAGTTAATAGGTCAAGAGACCTGTAAATGCAGACCTATAAGAATTACAAGAGACTTCTCACCAGAGACTATGAAAACCAGAAGATCCTGGGCAGATGTCATACAGACCCTAAGAGAACACAAATGCCAATCTAAGCTACTATATCCAGCAAAACTCTCAATGAACATGGATGCAGAAACCAACATATTTCATAACAAAACCAAATTTACACAATATTTTTGTACAAATACAGCTCTATAAGGAAAATAGATGGAAAACTCCAACACAAGGAGGGAAAATACCCCTGCAGGAAAAGCAAGAACGTAATCTCCTTGGAACGAAACCAAAAGAAGAAAGACACACAAACATAATTCCACCTCTAAATAAGAAAGCAGGAAGCAACAATCATTATTTCTTAATATCTCTCAACATCAATGCACTCAATTCCACAATAAAAAACATAGACTGGATACGTAAAGGGGACCCAGAGACATAGAGAAACTCATAGAAGTTATGAACCAAATTGAGTTAACAGATTTATAGAACATTCCATCCTATAACAAAAGAATATACCCTCTTCTCAGCAACTCATGGTACCTTTTCTAAGTTTAACTATATAATCAGTCACAAAACAGGCCTCAACAGATACAGGAAGATAGAAATAATTCTATGCATCCCATCAGATCACCACGGACTAAGGCTGGTCTTCAATAACAACAATAATGACAGAACACGCACATATACATGGAAGTTGAACAACGCACTACTCAATGACAACTTGGTCAAGAAAGAAATAAAAAAAATTAAAGACTTTTTAGAATTTAATGAAAATTAAGATACAACATACCCAAACTTATGGGACACAATGAAAGATGTGTTAAGAGGAAAGCATATAGCTCGGAGTGCTTGAAAAAAGAAACAGGAGAGAGCATACATGAGGAGCTTGAAAGTATACCTGAAACCTCCAGAACAAAAAAAAAATTACACCCAAGAGGAGTAGAAAGCAGGAAATAAGCAAACTCAGGGCTGAAATCAACCAAGTAGAAACAAATAGGACTATACAAAGGATCAACAAAACCAAGAACTGGTTCTTTCAGAAAATCAACAAGATGCATAAACCCTTAGCCAGTTGAACCAGAGGGCATAGAGAGAGTATCGAAATTAACAATTCAGAAATGAAAAGCAAGACAAAACAACAGAATCTTAGGAAATTCAAAAATTATCAGATCCTACTGCAAAAGACTATATTCAACAAAACTGGAAAATCTAGACAAAATAGACAATATTCTAGACAAATACCAGGTACCAAAGTTAAATCAGGAACAGACAAACCATCTAAAAAATCCCATAACTCCAAAAGAAATAGAAATAGTTATTAAATGTCTACCAACCAAAAGGAGCCAAGAACCAGATGGGTTTAGTGCAGAATTTTATCAGACCTTCATAGAAGACTTCATACCAATACTGTCCAAACTATTCCACAAAATAGAAACAGACTGAGCACTACCAAATTCCTTCTATGAAGCCACAATTACTCATAAATAAACCTCACAAAGACCCAACCAAGAGAAAGAACTTCAGACCAATTTCCCTCATGAATATCGACACAAAAATACTCAATAAAATTCTTGCAAATCAAATCCAAGAACACATCAAAGGGATCATCCATCATGATCGAGTAGGCTTCAGGATGGAGGAATGGTTCAATAGACAGAAATCCAACACTGTAATCTACTATATAAACAAACTCAAAGATAAAAACCACATGATCATTTCATAAGATGCTGAGAAAGCATTTAACAATATTCAACACCCCTGCATGATAAAAGTCCTGGAAAGATACCTAAACATAGCAAAGGCAATATACAGCAAAGCAGTAGCTAACATCATACTAAATAGAGAGAAAAAATTGAAGCAATACAACTAAAATCAAGGACTAGACAAGGCTGTCCACTCTCTCCCTGCTTACTCAATATAGTACTCAAAGCCATAGCCTGAACAATCTGTCAACAAAGGATGTCAAAGGAATACAAATTGGAAAGGAAGAAGTCAAAATATCACTATTTGCAGATTATATGCTGGTATACTTATGTGACCCCAAAAGTTCCACCTGAGAACTACTAAACCAGATAAACAACTTTAAGAAACTGGCTGGGTATAAAATTAATGCAAAAAAAGTCAATAGCCTTTCTCTACTCAAAGGATAAATAGGCTGAGAAAGAAATTAGGAAAATGACACCCTTCACAATAGTCCCAAATTATATAAAATACTTCGGTGTGACTTTAAACAAGCAAGTGAAAGATCTGTATGACAAAAACTTCAAGTCTCTGAAGAAAGAAATTGAAGACGATCTCGGAAGTTGGAAAGAACTCACATGCTCATGAATTGACAGGATTAATATAGTAAAAATGGACATTTTGCCAAAAGCAAACTACAAATTCAATGCAATCCACATCAAAATTCCAACTCAATTCTTCATAGAGATAGAAAGAGCAACTTGCAAATTCATTTGGAATAACAAAAAAACCCAGAATAGTGAAAACTATCCTCAACTATAAAAAAACTTCTGGGGCAATCACCACCCCTGACCTCAAGCAGAATTACAGAGCAATAGTTATAAAGACTGTATGGTATTGGTACAGAGATGGGCAGATAGATCAGTGAAATAGAATTGAAGAATCACAAACATGTCTGACTTTATATGTTATTTGGTCTTTTTCCCTTGTAGCTTTTAACATTATCCCTTTGCTCTGTCTGCTTAAAGTTTGATTATTACATGACCAGGAACTTTCTCTTTTGGTCCTATTTATTTGGTGTTCTGAAAGCTTCTTGTGCCTGTACAGGCATTTCCTTCTTTAGGTTAAGAAAATGTCCTTCTGTGATTTTGTTGAAAATAAAATCTGGGATTTGAACTGGGATTATTCTACTTCTATTCCTATTAATCTAATGTGTGGTGCTTCCTGGATATTTTGTTTCAGGAATTTTTTAGATTTAATATTTTCTGTCACTAATGTATCAATTTCTCCAACACCTGAGATGCTGCTCTCTTGCATTTCCATCTCTTGTATTCTGTTGCTGATGCCTGCATCTGTAGTTCCCCTTTACTTGCCTAGATCTTTCAATTACACAAATCCCTGTGTTTTCTTTATCAGTTCACGTTCCATTTTCAGGTCTTACATACTTTTATTCATACCCTTCAACTTTTTGGTTTGTTTCCTTAACTGCCTTGGCTTTCTTTATAGTATTTATTCATTCCCTCTTTAAGGACCTATATCATCTCCATAAAGTTTGTTTTAAGGTATTTTTCCGAGTTCCCTGTGTTGGAATAGGCAGACATGCTAGAATAGTGTACCTGGACTTGGGTGGTGACCTATGGCCTTAACCACTGTTGGTTGTGTTCTTGTACTGCCATCTAGGCATCTGGGTTTGGGGTGATAATATGCTGAGGCACAGATTTCAGAGTTTGACTTTGCTAGATGTGTGTTTTATTTCTTAGTTTCGGTTTTCTCTCTGGTCTTCTGGCCATTGGTTGAACAGGGTTTCTCCACCCACATTTGGATAGATTTCTGGTGGTACCTGGTATAGAATCTGGTTGAGCCTGGTCAAAAGAAGATACACATCTTACTTTTTAGATTTCAGACTAATGATTTGAACAGCTCAGGATATGAGAACAGTCTTTTAGGCATAGAGAGGAAGTGATGGCTAAAATGACCTCACACACTCAGACACTGGTCAAGCAGATTTCATCATACCAACAAAGTCTCCACACTCCCATGGAATTACCCAGAGTCCCTTGCAAAGGATTTGAGCTTCCCCTGTGATTTGTCATTTCCATTATATACTGGTTAATCCTGGGTTTTGGTGGGCAGACCATGCTGTGTAAAAGCTTCTGTTGTAAAATAAAATTTTGTTTCTAGTGCAGTTCTATGACTATAACATATTGTACAGTGGATTTACTTCTTTTCTATTACATAAGATTTGTTTGATGGCACTAATTTTTATTTCTGTCCTCAAACAGAGATCCTCATGGATCAGTTTCCAGGATTCTACAAAGCCTTCAACATTCAAGCTGGAGAACTTCATGCAGGGAATAGGGAAGGTTGGGGGCATTGAAATGGAATATTATCGCTTTGACAACTGCATTGGATGCTGGATGCACAGAAAATACTGGCAGTCCTTTCCTGAGACCATGCAAGACCCAAGACAACTGTGTCCTAACAATCAATGCCTACTTACCTGCTATAGTGCTGGACACAGCCTGGAGTCCCACAGAGCCTCTGTCAACGAAACTTAATGCAGCTGCCCAAGACCAGCAGCTATAGGGAAGGACGCCATTTCTTTCCTCATCCCCTCCCAACATCTACCCAGGAATGCACTCAAATCAATGTGAAAGGATTCAAGACACTCTTCCATCTGTAGGCTAAATCCATGGGTACCAAAGAGGGCAGAGCTCAGGAGCTGGCCTATGTGAACACAGGACACTGTGGGACCAGAGGATGTCATGGAAACAGTGACATGTTCTTGGAAAGTGATCAGAAACCTTTAGCACTCAGAAAAAGTTCAGGAAAAATTGGCTGCAGATCAAGAGTTCAGCATTGACTCTGTCTTCCACCTGTGTACTCTAGCTCCAACTGCACAATGTCCTTCACTGTGTCTGCACAATTGCCTACAGTTTAAGACAGAGAGTGACTTTTAAGCTAGGACTTTTGCTCAGCTGTTGGCAATACCAAGATTTACATTTACATCTAAGCCATTTGCATTTATAGATCGTTCTGTAACTTTCAGGTTTCTGTTTAAAAGGAAACAAATATTTACACTGAAGACAGCTCTAAAGAATATGGCTTGTGGCTTACAGCAGAACATGAACTGATGGACTTTGGGGTAGACAAGATGGCACAAGAGGGATAAGGGTTTAGCGCTGTCCTGTGTTTACAGTATAGCAGCTGAAACCCAAGTTTCCAAGTGCATGCTATGACAGCTGTTGGAACATTAGATGAACACAGAGAGAAAGAGGGAGAAGAGAGAGAAAATTGTGTAGTGAATATAGTTCTGGGCATAAAATGACTGACTCATGTTAGGGCTGATTTTTATTTATGATGGTGTTATTCTGGGTTATTTTTTTATACTGGTTATGACTTTTTCACTATAACAAAACTGAAGGTTAAATCAAGCTTCGGCAGAGGCTTCTGGTATGAAACCTGGCTCTCCTACTTACATTTTTCTTTAAAGTCCCAAAGGGGAGTTATCAACAAAAATCTTTATCTGGTAATGAGCAGAGTACAGCCAGGAATGACGTCACTTGCATCCTTTTCCTTGTGCACTTAAGTAGCTTCTGTCTCTTGCCCTTTGTGGCCCAGACTGCAGCAGCATCTGATGGTAAGTCCACCTGACAGGAGAGTCTGCACAGCACAGCGTGGATACTAGACTGTCTGTTCCTTCCTTACGGAATCTCTTTTACCCTTGATTCTTTACTGTCTTTTTATTATCAGGAGAAAAGAAATTCAGCCTCCTCCTCTTCATTCTTTCTTTCATGAGAAAGAGTTTCTCTATATCACCCTAGCTGCCTCAGAACTCAGTCTATAGACCAGGATGGCCTCAAAACAGATCTACATGCATCTTCCTCCCAGTCCTGGACTCACAGGTGTTCACTAGCACATCCAAGATCTTCCTAAAGTTCCTGTTTAATGCTACCTTACAGAGAATTTCTCTATATTATGAATGAAGCAGTATGTGTTCCATAGACAAACACACACACACACACACACACACACACACACACAGTGTTCACAAAAACTCAAGTCTTGCCTTGCGTATGTTGATGATCCCTGCCTCTGTCTCACAAGTACCAGAATTGTTGTAGTCATCTGTTCCACAGCCACCCTTCCTTCTGCAGTCTTGAGCATTCATATGACAACACTTTCATTTCAAAACTGTCTGTGGGTGGGATATTTAATTTCAAGCATGGGTAAGTATTGAGAGTTATAATAATGCAAAATAATTGTCTTCCCTTTATTCAAGTTTCACCATATAAAGCATGCAATGAGTGATCTAAAATAAAACCATACCTCCCTACAGAAGTAATGTTTCCTATAGAACCACACAGTTGCCCATTCTGTGCCTACTCACAGGGTAAGCACTCACTCTGTCAGTGACTGTATGACATGAGGCAGATGCCTGAGACCCTGAGCTTCTCCTCTATAAAACGGGAGAGTGTGGTGAGTCCCATGGAAGCACCAGGGAGGAACAGGGATGCTGCTGGCTTGGGATGCTGCTCTGCCATTGCTCTGCCTTCACTGTTAGCAATGCAAAGGGTTCACAATGCACCAAGCTGTTCACATGGCATCAAATGACACAGCAGTAAGGACAAGACAGATGATAATCTGTTGCCCACTTCACACCACATTCCTGATCTCACTGATGCAGTGATCCCCACTTAACAGATAGCTGACTTTCCCAGCACACCTCCTGCCTCTTACCTGGCTCCTGACCTCCACTCACCCAGCAGACAGTGCTCAAGGCTTGTCAGAGCCTGTGGCTCCCTCCCTGTCTTGCTTCACTGTGTCCACCATCATAAACTGAGTCGGCAGATAAACGTAAGATGACCTTTGAAAAGCTTACATTATTGAATAGATCTGAGTTTTCTTTCACAAACATATGTTTGTAAGATGGAAATCTACCTAATTTCTTCCTATCTCTCAGTCGATTTCCTGTCTGTATCTCTGCCTCTTCCCACAGAGCTCAGATATGTCTGGCATCTATGTGAAGGCATCAAGAAGCTTGTCTTTCTCTGCTCCATCAGCAGCTCAGGCAGTACATGACATGTCAACGACCTCAGTATCTGGTTTGTTTGGTGTTTTCATTTTTAGAATATTGACACAGATGTAAAATGTTTCCAAGAGTTGTGATCGCTGTCTCACCTTGAAATACCTTGAAAATATTGAAAACATGTCAGAAAGTAGAGATTTCATTTCCTTCCTACTGCTTATACTTAGCAAAATGTACTATCTACTCATTCAGAAATAATGAATAAATTAATTAATAAATAGGACAAAAACATTTAAAATCTCTTTTTTAAAGTACAGTCAGACTAGTCAGAAATGATGGATGCATTTGTGGGATGCTAATTCTCACTGTGTTGTACCTATTTAAACCTTCCAACTTAACTGGAATTTATGTACTATTGTTTCAGCATAAATGGACCCTGACCTTGTTTAGTACAATCCAAGCTAATGTGTCCCTTGATTTCTCAGAATCTAACACAGAGGCAGGGTGAGTGTGGGGTGAGGGAATGGGGAACTGCTGTCAGGAAGATCTCAGAGCTGTGTTCTCTGTCCTCAGACTCCATGAGGAATTGGCTGTCAATCCACAGAGCTGCTGCTGCCATACCCTGGCCTGGCAACGAGCAGTGACTGCAAACGCTCAGTTTCCTAATGAAGCTTAGAGCAAATGGACAACCTGTGAGGAGATGAACTAGGAGAAGCAGAGGTCAGAAAAGGTGGGACTTCCAATTAACTCTGTCTAACCAGTGTTGGATGAGAAACACACTATATTATTTTGTCTACATTTTCATATGAATACATGTATATGATGTACTTTTAAAGACCATTTTATCTCTCAAAACAAAGTTACAGGACAGTTCAAATTCAATTTGAAATACACTGTATACATTACTCAACATGGATCTTGTACCACATTATTTTAAAAACTACATTCCTCAGTGAATGCTAAACTGGGGAATACATGCAATATTATACTAGGAGAGAAGCTCTACAATGGTTCTTAAGGCCAAGTTGTGTATTCATTAATGTCTGAACAATGTGTCTGTTTGGTTACTTGTTTGCATTCCATATACACTGGTTTTTGTTGGTCCATTTTTGTCTATAGTTCACTATTTTTGTTAAGATCAAAAAGTTAACTTGCAAATATCAAAAACTTGTTGATAGAAAACACTATCTGTCATGAGGAAAGACCATGATGATGAACTGTGTCATCTCTACTCTTGAGTGGTGATGGCTCCAACCACAGACAGATGTGGATTATTAATATTTAAATTCCATACAGTATAGATAGATTATCATTATCAAATCTACAGGCCCAGAAATTTTCTCAGCTAGTAGTATTTTGGGCATATCAGTATGAACTCACTAATCATAAACTTTCTTGTTTGCATAGGAGACAAACATGGGCATCATCACCTGTGTGAACAACTACACTGGACTATCAGATTTCACCCTGGTGGGATTCTTAAGTCAATCCAAAGACCCTGTCCTGCTTGCTGTGCTCATATTTGTGGTTTTCCTGATGGCCTTGTCTGGAAACGCCCTTCTGATCCTGCTGATACTCTCTGACACCCACCTCCACACACCCATGTACTTTTTTATCGGTCAGCTGTCCCTCATGGACATGATGTACATTTCTGTCACTGTGCCCAAGATGCTCATGGACCAGGTGCTGGGGAGCCACAAGATCTCAGCTGCTGCCTGTGGGATGCAGATGTTCCTCTACCTGACACTAGCAGGTTCTGAATGTTTGCTTCTGGCTGCCATGTCCTATGACCGCTATGTGGCCATCTGCCATCCACTCCGGTATCCTATCCTCATGAACCACAGGGTGTGTCTCCTTCTGTTGTCTGTCTGTTGGCTCCTGGGATCCTTGGATGGCTTCATATTCACCCCTGTCACCATGACATTCCCATTCTGTGGATCACGGAAGATCTATCACTTCTTCTGTGAGGTTCCTGCTGTGACAAAGCTCTCCTGCTCAGACACCTGGCTCTATGAGACCTTCATGTATGTGTGCTGTGTGATCATGCTTCTCATTCCTGTTACAGTCATTTCAGGATCCTACTTATCCATCCTCCTCACTGTTCTGAGGATGAACTCAACAGAGGGCAGGAAGAAGGCTCTTGCCACCTGCTCCTCCCATATGATGGTGGTCATCCTCTTCTATGGAGCTGCTGTCTATAACTACATGCTACCTATCTCGTTCCACACCCCTGAGAAGAACATGGTGGTGTCTGCATTTTACACCATACTCACACCTCTGTTGAACCCACTAATCTACAGTTTTAGGAATAAGAATGTCAATAAGGCTTTGAGTAAATTGTTAGATGTAAGCACCATCTTCCAAAAAACTGTAAAGTAATCCAGAGAGCATATTCTTTTCCTTGTCTCTATGCATCTGTTGATCCTGGTCTCATGCTGAGGTTATTCCTGATCCATCATGTCTCATTTCATATTCACACCTCTTTGTAGAGCTATTCCTGTATACTTAAATTTTGTTCATTGATATACTTCTTGTCCATTCAGTAATTATGTTTCTGTTGTGAAACTGTTAGACTTTATGAAGTTGATAATGGCTGTGTGACTTGTTTCAAAGTTTCCTGGGCTGTTACAACGCACAAACAAGTCATAAGTCATAACTCAAGGCATTATCAACTATACTTGTGAAAACCTCAGGATTCAGGTTGTGGCAAAATGGGAAATCTCTGCTGTGGTTCTCAGATGCTGCCTGGTGACATGGCATGTTTTTAGAGTCAGGGAAACTAAGATTCTAAGAAGCCAATACACTCCAAAGGTATGACCTGCTTGTCAGAGACATGCTGGCAGAAACCATAGTGGGCAATGAATGGCTCCTAAGGACACTGTAGACAGCCCCAGATAAATGGGCTCTGTCTCTGTGATGTTCCAAAGCTCAACGTTCACACAGGCTCTAATCAGGTTGCCACGAGCAAAATCTCTAACATGTGTTTGACAGTGTTCTCTGAGAACCTCAGCTCAGTGTCCCAAGGTAGCCAAGCATAAACCGTGGTGAATGAGGAGGCCAAGTACTGTCTTACGACCTGTGGTGAAGAAGCCCATTCATAGATGTCTGGATGAGCAGGACAGCAGTCCTTGAGAGAGGTGTCTAGTGCAGTCATTCTGATCTGGGTCTGACTTGATTCCACTCTCTGTTCTGACACTGAGTTTACATGTGACATGTTACAGGAGTGTCATACCTGAAGCTAAATTAGAGAGAAAGCAGAGAGACTGAAGAAAGAAAAGCAGCAAATGAGAGAAACAGGTTTCTGGATCGACCAGAACTGGAATCCTGGTTCAAACGGGCTTCCTGCATGTTCCCTCTCTGCTCCTCTACCTACAATATTTGAAATAATTTACTTTCTTGTTAACGTAATATTTTCTTGGGCAGTCAGGCAACATAGCAGTCATTTCATATAGAATGGATAGCTCTGATTTTAAGGAAGATTGTTCTTCAGTTTCTAAATTTTTGCAACTCTAATTCCTTAGTAGTAGTTCGATTCAATCTTTTGCACTGGTTTTATACCAGACCGCAGTTATAAATAAAAATAAGCCTTGTACAAGATGTCAGACAACAACATGGTATCTTGTTTGCTTCTGTCCTAGCAGAATTGTCCTTTCGCCATGTACCAAGTATTATTTGGGCTGAGGGGGGAATTAGAATGCAAATTCATGAGAGGTCAGATCTCATAGATTACTGTGGACATAAATAAATCATTTAAAGATGATGTGCTATTCCTCTTAATGCTTCCACCTCAAAACCTCACAGTGTCAAGGCCCCTTCTCATCACAAACCTCATGTTTGAAAGGTCATCACATGTCAGCTCCTTTCCATAACCAAACACTGCCTCTTTCTTCTTATATTTAACTATTTCACCTAAAAATGCCAATAGTTCTATACCCACATTGCCCTGAGCCCTTCGGTCTCATGTTCAGCCATTGAAAACAAAGGAGTTCAGTAGATGGCGGCTCCTGTGAGTCTATTCAGAAATTCTAGTGGACTTTAGTTTGGACATTTAAAAAAAATATCATCTGTTCTGGCTACTGCTGGCTCCCTGCCCATTCTGTTTAAAATAGGCCAAGTCCCCCATGCACCAAGGAAACCACATCAGTCATTACCCTTGCTTCAGATGACCAGTGGACTTTCTCCAAAAGCTGAGAAAGATACCAGCTCTGAATCATGAGCAGCCATATTCACAAGAATGCATACTCCCGCACATACATGTGTCCACTCATATATGCAAACACACATACACACCATACACACACAAGCAAAAAGAATAAAATTTAAAGTTCTACCACATGATAACTGCTTCCTATTTCCCTGCTGGCCTCTAAGTCAACACAGGACAGAGATAAGTGTACATCAGTGTTTCTCATGGTGCTGTTCACTATGGCTCAGTCATGGGTCCAGCTTAGGTGTCCAGCAATAGGGCAATGGATAATAGAGAAAATGGGTTCTACATTCACAATTGAAAACTTAAACCATATAAGAACAAAGGTAAGTGTGATTTGAAAACACTGCATGTTGGCCGTACCATCAAAGTTGTTATAACATTGAAATAAACAAGTGTATGTTGCCTATGAATAATGTCTGCCAATTCTACTTAGACACCTTAGCTTTATAAGGCTTGGCTTTTGCCAACTAGATTTTCAAAGTAAAAATTAAGTTAACATGCATGCTACACTCTAAAAACCTTAATAAGAGGTGAGTTTGCAATACTTCCAATAGCTGTTATTAAATCAAACTAACTGTGGCCTTAAGTGGAATTTAAATTCCAAAATTGAATTGGGGTATGTATCTCTGAACTCAAATTTTATTTAGAAGAACAGAGAAAAATCAAAAAGAAAGAAAAAGAAAACAAATCTAGATTTCTCATTACTAAGTATATGTACCAAATATTTAAGCCATCTTTAAAAGTGAAATAGCCATTAGAAATCATAAAAATATGTATTACCATAAGTATAGTAACAAGTTACTACTACATAGTTAATATGTATATCTGAAATGGTCTGTAAATAAATACAAGAATAAAAATGATGTTAAGGAGAGAGCTGAACTCTCAGAAGTGAAGACACTTCTGAAATCAGGGGAGACTGCCCTCTGCCCACATTACCAAAGCAAGAGGGAATCACCTCATGCCATCTGTGATCCCTGAGTGCAGCGACCTAGGAGCAGTCAGGAGCAGGACCCTTCAGATCCATTCCTGCTTCGATAGCTGATACACCATGAGCACCTACACACCTTAGAGCAGAGGTTAGACCAACTTTTGTGCTCCAAGTGACCTGCCTGGTGGACACAGGACACACAAAGGCAGAAGTTCACTGGGACGGGCCTCTTGCAGTTTCTGGCTGTGCCTGGAACTGAACTGATCCCATCCCACAGTTCCCTGTTCACAAATCCCATGGAAACACCTAAAGAAATGTTCAACTTCTTTAGTCATAAGGGAAATGCAAATCAAAACAACCCTGAAATTTCCCCTCACACCAGGGAGAATGGCTAAGACCAAAAACGCAGGTGACAGCAAATGCTGGTGAGGATGTGGAGAAAGAGGTACACTCCTCCATTGTTGGTGGGATTGCAGACTGGTACAACCATTTTGGAAATCAGTCTGGAGGTTCCTCAGAAAATTGGACATTGAACTACCTGAGGACCCAGCTATACCACACTTGGGCATATACCCAAAAGATGGCCCACCATATAACAAAGACAAATGCTCCACTATGTTCATAGCAGCCTTATTTATAATAGCCAGAAGGTGGAAAGAACCCAGATGCCCCTCAACAGAGGAATGGATACAGAAAATGTGGTACATCTACACAATGGAATACTACTCAGCTATCAAAAAAATGACTTTATGGAATTCATAGGCAAATGGATGGAACTGAAAAATATCATCCTGAGTGAGGTAACCCAACCACAGAAAACACACATGGTATGCACTCATTGATAAGTGGCTATTAGCCCAAATGCTTGAATTACCCTAGATGCACAGAACACATGGAACTCAAGAAGGATGATCAAAATGTGAATGCTTCACTCCTTCTTTAAAAGGGGAACAAGAATACCCTTGGCAGGGAAGAGAGAGGCAAAGATTAAAACAGAGACTGAAGGAACACCCATTCAGAGCCTGCCCCACATGTGGCCCATACATATACAGCCACCCAATTAGACAAGATGGATGAAGCAAAGAAGTGCAGACCGACAGGAGCCGGATGTAGATCGCTCCTGAGAGACACAGCCAGAATACAGCAAATACAGAGGCGAATGCCAGCAGCAAACCACTGAACTGAGAATAGGACCCCCGTTGAAGGAATCAGAGAAAGAACTGGAAGAGCTTGAAGGGGCTCGAGACCCCATATGTACAACAATGCCAAGCAACCAGAGCTTCCAGGGACTAAGCCACTACCTAAAGACTATACATGGACTGACCCTGGACTCTGACCTCATAGGTAGCAATGAATATCCTAGTAAGAGCACCAGTGGAAGGGGAAGCCCTGGGTCCTGCTAAGACTGAACCCCCAGTGAACTAGACTGGTGGGGGGAGGGCGGCAATGGGGGGAGGGTTGGGAGGGGAACACCCATAAGGAAGGGGAGGGGGGAGAGGGATGTTTGCCCGGAAACCGGGAAAGGGAATAACACCCGAAATGTATATAAGAAATACTCAAGTTAATAAAAAAAAAAAAGAAAAAAAAAAAAGAAGGATGACCAAAACGTGAATGCTTCACTCTTTTAAAAGGGGAACAAGAATACCCTTGGCAAGGAATAGGGAGGCAAAGTTTAGAACAGAGACAGAAGGAACACCCATTCAGAGCCTGCCCCACATGTGGCCCATACATATACAGTCACCAAACTAGATAAGATGGATGAAGCAAAGAAGTGGAGACCGACAGGTACCGGATGTAGATCTCTCCTGAGAGACACACCCATAATATAGCAAATACATAGGTGAATGCCAGCAGCAAACCACTGAACTGAGAATGGGACCCCCATTGAAGGAATCAGAAAAAGAACTGGAAGAGCTTGAAGGGTCTCGAGACCCCATATGAACAACAATGCCAAGCAACCAGAGCTTCCAAGAACTAAGCCATTACCCAAAGACTATACATGGACTGACCCTGGGCTCCAACCTGATAGGTAGTAATGAATAGCCTAGTAAGAGCACCAGTGGAAGGGGAAACCCTTGGTCCTGCCAAGACTGAACACCTAGTGAACATGATTGTTGTGGGGAGGGTGGTAATAGGGGAGGATGGGGAGGTGAAGCCCATATAGAAGGGGAGGGGAAGGGGTAAAAGGGATGTTGGCCCAGAAACTGGGAAGGGGAATAACAAACAAAATGTAAATAAGAAATACTCAAGTTAATAAAGATAAAAAAAATAAAAAAATAGGGGACAATACAAGTAAACAAGTAGAAGCCCTTAAAGAGGAAAAAATCCCTTAAAGAATTATGGAAAACACAACCTAACAGGTGAAGGCATTGAACAAAACCTTCCAAGATTTAAAAATGGAAATAGAAACAACAAAGAAAACACAAAGGGAGAAACCCTGGAGATAGAAAACCTAGGGAAGAGATCAGAATGAAAGTATAACCGACAGAATAAAAGAGATAGAAGAGAGAATCTCAGGGGCAAAAGATAGCAGAGAAAACATTGACACAACCTTCAAAGACAATTTAAGTGCAGAAAAACTCCTATCCCAAAACATCCAGCAAATATAGAACATAAGAAAAGATCAAACCTAAAGATAATAGGTATAGAAGAGAGGGAAGACTCACAATTTAAGGGCCAATAAATATTGTCAACAAAATTATAGAAGAAAACTTCCCTAACCTAAAGAAAGAGATGACCATAAACATACAAGAGGCCTACAGAATCCAAATAGACTGGCCCAGAAGAGAAACTCTTCCTGTCATATAATACTCAAAAGACCAAATAACAAAGAAAGAATGTTAAAAGTAGTAAGGGAAAAGGTCAAGAGACATATAAAGGCAGACCCATAAGAATTACAGAAGACTTCTCACCAGAGACTATGAAAGCCAGAAGATCCTGGGCAGATGTCATACAGATCCTAAGAGAATATAAATGTGAGCCTAGGCTACTATATCTAGCAAAACTCTCAATGAGCATAGATGGAGAAACCAACATATTCCCTGACAAACCAAATTTACATAATACCTTTCTCCAAATCCAGCCCTACAAAGGATAATAAATGGCAAAGCCCAACGCAGGGAGGAAGACTACCCCATGAAAAAGACAAGAAATTAATCAACTTGCAACAGAACCAAAAGAAGAGAGACACACAAACATAATTCCACCTCTACATACAAAAATGACAGGAACCAACAATCACTATTCCTTAATATCTCTAAACATCAACGGACTCAATTCCCCAATAAAAAGACATAGACTAGCAGACTGGATCTATAAAGAGGATCCAGCATTTTGCTACATACAGGAACACACCTCAGACACAAAGACAGACACTACCTCAGAGTGAAAGTCTGGAAAAGAACTTTCCAAACAAATGGTCCAAGAAACAAAACTGGAGTAGCCATTCTAATAACAAATAAAATTGACTATCAACCAAAAGTCATCAAAAAAGATAAAGAAAGACACGTCATTTTCATCAAAGGAAAAATCCACCAAGATGAACTCCCAATCCTAAATATCTATGCTCCAAATGTAAGGGCACCTACAGTCATAAGCTCAGATCACGCATTGTACCTCACACAATAATAGGAGATTTCAACACCCCACTCTCATCAAGGGACAGATCATGGAAACAGAAATTAAACAGAGACGTAGAGAAACTAACAGAAGTTATGAACCAAATGGATTTAAGAGATTTATAGAACATTCCATCCTAAAATGAAAGGATATACATTCTCCTCAGCAACTCATGGAACCTTCTCCAAAACTGACCATATACTCAATCAAAAACAGGCCTCAACAGATACAGGAAGATAGAAATAATCCCATATATCCTATGAGATCAACACAGACAAAGGCAGGTCTTCAATAACAACAATATCGACAGAAGGCCCACATGTACATAGAAGTTGAACAAAGCTACTCAATGACAACTTGAATGAGGAAGAAATAAAGGAAAAAATAAAGACTTCTTAAAATTTAATGAAAATGAAGATACAACATACCCAAACTTATGGAACACAATGAAAGCAGTGCTAAGACGAAAACTCATAGATCGGAGTGCCTGCAGAAAGAAACGGGAGAGAGCATACATCAGCAGCTTGACAGCAAACCTAAAAGTTCTAGAACAAAAAGAAATAAATAAACCCAAGAGGAGTAGAAGGCAGGAAATAATCAAACTCAGAGATGAAATCAACCAAGTACAAATAAAAAGGACTATACAAAGAATTGACAAAACCAAGAGCTGGTTCCTTGAGAGACTAACCACAGGTCACAGAGACAATATGAAAATTAACAAAATCAGAAATGAAATAGGGAGACCTGACAACAGAATCTGAGGATATTCAAAAAGATCGTCAGATCCAACTACAAAAGCCTATATTCAACAAAACCGGAAAACCTGGAAGAAATGGGCAATTTTCTAGACTGATACAAGGTACCAAAGTTAAATCAGGAACAAATAAACCATCTAAACAACCCCATAACTCCATATGGGTTTAGTGGAGAATTCTATCCGACCTTCATAAAAGACGTCATACAAATACTGTCCAAATAGTATTGCACAAAATAGAAACAGACAGATCACTACCAAATTCCTTCTGTAAAGCCACAATTACTCTTAAACCTAAACTACACAAAGACCCAAGAAAGAAAGAGAACTTGAGACCAATTTCTCTTATGAATATCAACACAAAAATACTCAATAAAATTCTTGCAAACCGAATCCAAGAACACATCAAAGAGATCATCCTTCATGATCAAGTAGGCTTCATCCAGGGACTCAGAGATGGTTCAACATATGGAAATCCATCAACGTAATCCACTATATAAACAAAATCAAAGATAAAAACCACATGATCATTTCATTAGATGCTGAGAAAGCAATTGACAAAATTCAATACTTGTTTATGATAAAAATCTTGGAAAGATCAGCAGTTCAAGGCCCATACCTAAATATAGTGAAAGCAATATACAGCAAACCAGTAGCTAACATCAAACTAAAATGGAGAGAAAATTGAAGCAATCCAACTAAAATCAGGGACTAGACAAGGCTACCCACTCTCTCCCTACTTATTCAATATAGTACTCAAAGTCCTAGCTAGAGCAATCAGACATTGAGAGGAGATCAAAGGAATACAATTTGGAAGGGAAGAAGTCAAAATATCACTATTTGCAGATGACATGATAGTATACTAAAGTGACCTCAAAAGTTCCACCAGAGAACTACTAAACTTGATAAACAACTTCAGCAAAGTGTCTCGCTTAAAATTAACTCAAACAAATCAGTAGCCTTTTTCTATTCAAAGGGTAAACAGACTGAGAAAGAAATTAGGGAAATCACAGCCTGCACCATAGTCCCAAATAATATAAAATACCTTGGCGTGACTTAACCAAGCAAGTGAAAGATCTGTATGATAAGAACTTCTAATCTCTGAAGAAAAAAATTGAAGAAGATCTCAGAAAATGGAAAGACCTCACATGGTCATGGATTGTCAGGATTAATATAGTAAAAATGGCCATTTTGCCAAAAGCAATCTACAGATTCAATGCAATCCCCATCAAATATCCAACTCAAGTCTTTATAGAGACAGAAAGAGCACTTTGCAAAATCATTCAAAATAACAAAAACCCAGAATAGTGAAAACTATCCTCAAAAAATAAAGAACTTCTGTGGGGAAGAGAAGAGAGAATTGTGTAGTGAATATTGTTGTAGGTGTACAATGACTGATACATGTTAGGGCTGATTTTTATTTATGATGGTGTTATTCTGGGTTATTTTTTATACTGGTTATGATTTTTTCACTATTGCAAAACTTAAGGGTAAATCAAGCTTTGGCAGAATTTTCTGGTAGAATCCTTGGCTCTCCTAGTTACATTTTTCTTTGAAGTCCCAGAGGGGAGTAATCAACAAAAATTTTTATCTGGTAATGAGCAGAGTCCAGCCAGGAATGACGTCACTTTTCTCCTTTTCGCTGTGCACTTAAGTAGCTTCTGTCTCTTGCCCATTGTGACCCAGACTGCAGCAGCATCTGACGGTAAGTCCACCTGACAGGAGAGTCTGCACAGCGCAGTGTGGGCACTAGACTGTCTGTTCCTTTCTTACAGAATCTCTTTTATCTTCTATTCTTTACCGTCTTTTCATTATCAGGAGAGACATCAACCTCCTCCTCCTCCTAATCATTCTTGATTTTTCCAGACAGCGTTTGTCTGTGTCACCCTGGCTGGCTTGGAACTCAGTCTGTAGACCAGGATGGTGTCAAACACAGATCCACATGCCTCTAGCTCTGAGTGCTGGGATCAAAGTTGTGCACAGACACACTCAAGATGGTCCTAAAGATTCCCTTTAGTGCTTCTTTACTGAGAATTTTCTCTATATTATGAATGGAGCAGTATGCATTCCATACACACACACACACACACACACACACACACACACACGCACGCACGCACGCACACGCACACGCACAAACATGACATGAGTCTTGCCTTGAGTGTGTTGATAAACCCTGCCTCAGTCTCACAAGTACTAGTATTGTTATAGTAATCTGTTACACAGCCACTCTTCCTTCTGCATTCTTTTTTTTATTAACTTGAGTATTTCTTATATACATTTCGGGTGTTATTCCCTTTCCCGGTTTCCGGGCAAACATCCCCCTCCCCCCTCCCCTTCCTTATGGGTGTTCCCCTCCCAACCCTCCCCCCATTGCCGCCCTCCCCCCATAGACTAGTTCACTGGGGGTTCAGTCTTAGCAGGACCCAGGGCTTCCCCTTCCACTGGTGCTCTTACTAGGATATTCATTGCTACCTATGGGGTCAGAGTCCAGGGTCAGTCCATGTATAGTCTTTAGGTAGTGGCTTAGTCCCTGGAAGCTCTGGTTGCTTGGCATTGTTGTACATATGGGGTCTCGAGCCCCTTCAAGCTCTTCCAGTTCTTTCTCTGATTCCTTCAACGGGGGTCCTATTCTCAGTTCAGTGGTTTGCTGCTGGCATTCGCCTCTGTATTTGCTGTATTCTGGCTGTGTCTCTCAGGAGCGATCTACATCCGGCTCCTGTCGGTCTGCACTTCTTTGCTTCATCCATCTTGTCTAATTGGGTGGCTGTATATGTATGGGCCACATGTGGGGCAGGCTCTGAATGGGTGTTCCTTCAGTCTCTGTTTTAATCTTTGCCTCTCCCTTCCCTGCCAAGGGTATTCTTTTTCCTCATTTAAAGAAGGAGTGAAGCATTCACATTTTGATCATCTGTCTTGAGTTTCATTTGTTCTAAGCATTCACATCACAATGCATTTATTTCAAAACTGTCTTTGGGTGGTTTATTGATTTCAGCTGTGGGGAAGTTTTGAGGGGTTCATTAATTCAAAAATAATTGTCTTCATTTTATTCAAGTTTCATCATATGAAGCATGCAATGAGTGATCTAAAGTAAAACCATACCTCTCTACAGAAGTAATGTTTCCCGTAGAACCAAGCAGGTGCCACTCTGTGCCTACACACAGGGTAAGCACTCACTCTGTCAGTGACTGTATGACATGAGGCAGATGCCTGAGACCCTGAGCTTCTCCTCTATAAAACGGGAGAGTGTGGTGAGTCCCATGGAAGCATCAGGGAGGAACAGGGATGCTGCTGGCTCGGGATGCTGCTCTGCCATTGCTCTGCCTGCACTGTTAGCAATGCAAAGGGTTCACATTGCACCAAGCTGTTCACATGGCAACAAATGACACACAGTAAGGACAAGACAGCAGCTAATCCCTTCCCTACTTCACACCACATTCCTGATCTCACTGATGATCATGGTCCCCATTTAAAAGAGAGCTCTGATTTTCCCAGCACACCTCCTGCCCCTCACCTGCCTCCTGACCCCCACTCACCCAGCAGATAGGGTTCAGGGCTTCTCACAGCCTGGGGCTCCCTCGCTGTCTTTCTTCACTGTGTCCACCATCATAAACTGAGTCAGCAGACAAACATAAGGTGAGTGTTGAAAATCTCACATTGTTGAATAGATCTGAGTTTCCTTTCACAAATATGTGTTTGTAAAATGGAAATCTATCTCGTTTCTTCCTGTCTCCCAGTCTATGTCCTGTCTGTATCTCTGTCCATCTCTTCTCAGAGGTCTCAGATCTGCATGGCATCTATGTGAAAGCATCAAGAAGCTTGCCTTTCTCTGCTCCATCAGCACCTCAGATGTAAAATGTTCCTAAGAGTTGTGATCGCTGTGTCAAAAACCCATCCCATGAAAATATTGAAAACATCCCAGAAAGTGTAGATTTCATTTCCTTCCTATGGCCTATACTTACCAAAATGTACATCTATTCAATAATGAATAAATAAATTAATAAATACAATAAAAACGTTTAAAAATATCTCTTTTAAAGTACAGTGGGCCTGGTCAGAAAGGATGGATGCATTTTGTGGGATGCTAATTCTGACTGTATTGTACCTATTTAAACCTTCCAACTTAATTGCCATTTAAGGACTATTTTCCCAGCATGGGTGGACACTGGCCTTGTTCAGTGCAGTCAAGGTCAGTGTGTCCCTGGATTTCTCAGCATCTAACACAGAGGCAGGGTGAGTGTGGAGTTTAAGCTTCTACGGACTACTCCAGGAACATCTCAGGGCTGTGTTCTTTGTTTTCAGACTCAGTGAGAAAGTGGCTGTCACTCCTTGGAGAATCTACTGCCACACCCTGGCCTGACAACCAGCAGTGACTGCTAAACACTCAGTCTCCTGATGAAGCTTAGAGCAAATGGATAACCTGTGAGGAGATGAACTAGGAGAAGCAGAGGCCAGAAGAGGTGGGACTTCCAATTAACTCTGTCTAACCAGTGTTGGATGAGAAACACATTATGTGTATTATTGTGTCTACAATTTCATATGAATATGTTTATTTGAATGTACATTTAAAGACCATTTATCTCTCGAAACAAAGTTACAGGACTGTACAAATTCACTGTGAAATAGACCATATGCAGTACTCAACTTAGAACTTGTACCACATTATTTTAAAACCACATTCTTCAATGAATGCTAAACTGGGGGGGGGGGGTACATGCGATATTATACTAGGAGAAGAAGCTCTAAAATGGTTATTTTTTTTAATCCAACCCTCTTTAATTTGGCCTTGGCAAATATTCTCTTTACAAGGGCAAAACACAGCCACATTCTTCATTAAATTATTACAAACAACAATCTCTAGAATACCTACTAACATTTCTTTCTCCTCTGAAACCTCTTGAGGTAGGCCAAGACAGTTCAAATTACCTCAGCGCCACTGTGTCCCTTGCTCCTACTAAGATGGCCCATTAAACCCCACCTAAAGTGTTCAACTGCTTTCCTAACACAAAGTCCCCATTTCTCCAAAGAAAATCCTGGTCAGGCCTGTTACAGCAGCACCCCAGTCTCTGTTACCAACTTTTGCCTTACTTAGGGTTTTACTGCTATGAAAAAACACCATAACCACAGCAACTCCTGCAAAGGAAAACATTTAATTGGGGCGATCTTCCCGATTCAGAGGTTTAGTCCATTATTGTCCTGGTGGGAAGTAAGACAACGTGCAGGTAGACAGACATGGTGCTGGAGACGGAGCTGAGAGCTCTATGGGAGGTGAAGAAAGAATGAAGAAAGCCAGAGGAGGCCACTGACTTTCTAGGGTCACTAATTCTGAGGTCATTTTCTCCATTTTTATTCTCCTTTCACACTTTCGGTTATCTATACTCAGTATTCCTTTTCTTGGGGATTCGTTATTTTTCCATTTCATCTGATTTGTTTTCACTTACTGAATACTTCTTTAAGAAATTCCTTGACCCCACCTTTCTTGCACTTAGGCTGGCCCCTTCCTCATGTCAGCAAAACTTCCTGTAAATCTTTCTTATTTCTTTTTATTCCATCTTTATTAAATTGGGTATTTCGTATTTACATTTCAAATGTCCCCCTAACCCCTCCCACTCCCATTCTATATGTGTGTTTCCCTCCCCATCCTCCACGCATTACTGCCCTCCCCACAAGAATCCCATTCATTGTGGCTCCAGCCTTGGCAGGACCCAGGGCTTTCCCTTCCACTGGTGCCCATCCTGGGTTATTCATTCTACCTATGCAGTTGGAGCTCAGGGTCAGTCCATGTATAGTCTTTGGGTAATGGATTAGTCCCTGGAAGCTCTGGTTGGTTGGCATTGTTGTTCATATGGGGTCTCGAGCCCCTTTAGCTCTTTCAGTTCAGTCTCTGATTCCTTCAAAGGGGGTTCCATTCTCAGTTCAGTGGTTTGCTGCTGGCATTTGCCTATGTGTTTGACATATTCGGCTGTGTCTCTCAGGCGAGCTCTACATCTGGTTCCTGTCAGCTGTACTTCTTTGCTTCATCCATCTTATCTAGCTTGGTAGCTGTATATGTATGGGCCACATGTGGGGCAGGCTCTGAATGGACATTCCCTCAGTCTCTGTTCTAAACTTTGCCTCACTATACCCTTCTAAGGGTATTCTTGTTCCCCTTTTAAAGAAGAAGTGAAGCATCCACATTTTTGTCATCCTTCTTGAGTTTCATGAGTTCTGTGCACCTAGGGAAATTCGAACATTTGGGCTAATATCCACTTATCAATGACTGCCTACCATATGTGTTTTTCTGTGATTGGGTTACCTCACTCAGGGTCATATTTTCCAGTTCCATCCATTTGCCTATGAATTTCACAAAGTCATTGTTTTTGATAGTGTGTAGATGTACCACATTTCTGTATCCATTCCTCTGTTGTAGGGAATCTGAATTCTTTCCAGCTTATGGCTATTTTAAATAAGGCTGCTATGAATATAGTAGAGCATGTGTCCTTGTTATACATTGAAGCATCTTTTGGGTATATGCCCAAGAGAGGTATAGCTGGGTCCACGGGAAGTGTAATGTCCACTTTTCAGAGGAACCTCCTGACTAATTTCCAGAATGGTTGTACAGTCTGCAATCCCACCAACAAAGGAGGAGTGTTCCTCTTTCTCCACATCCTCACCAGCATCTGCTGTCGTCAGATTTTTTGATCTTAGCCATTCTGACAGGTGTGAGGTGGAATCTCAGGGTTGTTTGAATTTGCATTTCCCTTATGACTAAAGATGTTGAACATTTCTTTAGGGGCTTCTCAGTCATTTGATGTTCCTCAGCTGTGAATTCTTTATTTAGCTTTAATCCCCATTTTTATTAGGGTTATTTGTCTCCCCGCAATCTAACTTCGTAAGTTCTTATTATATTTTGGATATAAGCCCTCTATCAGTTTTAGGATTCGTAATTATCTTTTCTCAATCTGTTTGTTGCCATTTTTTCCTAACAACAGTATCCTTTCCCTATACAAGCTTTATAGTTTTATGAGATCCCATTTGTGGATTCTTGATCTTAGAGCATAAGCCATTGGTCTTTTGTTCAGGAAATTTTCCCCAGTACCCAGGTATTTGAGATTCTCCCCCACCTTTTCTTCTATTAGTTTGAGTGTATCTGGTTTGATGTGGAGGTCCTTGATCCACTTGGACTTAAGTTTGTACAGGGTGATAAGCATGGATTGATCTGCATTCTTCTACATGCTGACCTCCAGTTGAACCAGCACCATTTGCTGAAAATGCTATCTTTTTTCCATTGGATGGTTTTGGCTCCTTTGTCAAAAATCAACTGACAATACGTGTGTGGGTTCATTTCTGGGTCTTTAATTTTACTCCACTGATCTATCTACCTGTCTCTGTACCAATAGCATGCAGTTTTTATCACTATTACTCTGTAATACTGCTTGAATTCAGGGATAGTGATTCCCCTGGAAGTCCATTTACTATTAAGGATAGTCTTAGCTATCCTGAGTTATTTGTTATTCCAGATGAATTTGAAAATTGTTCTGTCTAACTCTATGAAGAATTGGATTGGAATTTTGATGGGGATTGTATTGGATCTGGAGATCACTTTTCGTAAAATGGCCATTTTTACTATATTAATCCTACCAATCCATGAGCATGGGCAATCTTTCCATCTTCTGAGGTCTTCTTCAATTTCTTTCTTCAGAGGTGTGAAGCTCTTATCATACAGATCTTTCATTTTCTTGGTTAAAGTTACACCGAGATATTTTATATTATTTGGGACTACTATAAAGGGAGTCATTTCCCTAATTTCTTTCTCAACTTGTTACTCTTTTGTGTACAGGAAGTCTATTGATTTATTTGAGTTAATTTTATACCCAGCCACTTTGCTGAAGGTGTTTATCAGCTTCAGTAGTTCTCTGGTGGAACTTTTGGAATGACTTAAATATATTATCATATCATCTGCAAATAGTGATATTTTGACTTCTTACCTTCCAATCTGTATCCCTTTGATCTCCTTTTGTCATCTGACTGCTCTGGCTAGGACTTTGAGAACTATATTGAATAAGTAGGTAGAGAGTGGGCAGCCTTGTCTAGACCCTCATTGTAGTGGGATTGCTTCAAGTTTCTCTCCATTTAGTTTAACATTAGCTACTGGTTTGCTATATATAGCTTTTACTATGTTTAGGTATGGGCCTTGAATTCCTGTTCTTTCCAGGACTTTTATCTGAAGGGGTGTTGAATTTTGTCAAATGCTTTCTCAGCATCTAATGAAATGATCCTGTGGTTTTTATCATTCAGTTTGTTTATGTAGTGGATTACGTTGATGGTTTTCTGTATATTAAACCATCCCTGCATACCTGGGATAAAGCCTACTTGATCATGATGGATGATTGTTTTGATGTGTTCTTGGATTCAGTTTGCAAGAATTTTATTTAGTATTTTGCGTCAATATTCATAATGGAAATTGGTCTGAAGTTCTCTTTCTTTGTTGGGTCTTTGTGTGGTTTAGGTATAAGGTAATTGTGGCTTCATAGAAGGAATTCAGTAGTGCTCTCTCTGTTTTAATTTTGTGGAATAGTTTGGATAGAATTGGTATGAGGTCTTCTATGAAGGTTTGATAGAACTCTGCACTAAACCCGTCTGGACCTGGGCTCTTTTTGGTTGGGAGATTTTTAATGACTGCTTCTATTTCATTAGGAGTTATGGGGTTGTTTAAATGGTTTTTCTGTTCCTGATTTAACTTCATACCTGTGATTTGTCTAGGAAATTGCCCATTTCCTCAAGATTTTCAAGTTTTGTTGAATATAGGCTTCTGTAGTAGGATCTCATGATTTTTTGAATTTCCTCTGATTCTGCTGTTATGTCTCCCTTTTCATTTCTGATTTTGTTAATTTGGACACACTCTCTATGTCCTCTGATTAGTCTGGCTAAGGGTTTATCTATCTTGTTGATTTTCTCAAAGAACCAGCTCTTAGTTTTGTTGATTCTTTGTATAGTCCTATTTGTTTCTACTTGGTTGATTTCAACCCTGAGTTTGGTTATTTCCTGCTTTCTACTCCTCTTGGGTGTAATTTTTTTGTTCTAGAGCTCTTAGGTGTCCATTCAAGCTACTGATGTATGGTCTCTCCTGTTTCTTTTTGCAGAAATTCAGAGCTATGTGTTTTTCTCTTAGCACAGCTTTCATTGTGTCCCATAAGTTTGGGTATGTTGTACCTTCATTTTCATTAAATTTTAAGAAGTCTGTAATTTCTTTCTTTATTTCTCCTTGACCAGGTTATAATTGAGTAGAGCATTGTTCAACTTCCATGTATATGTGGGCATTATTTCCTTATTGTTATTGAAGACCAACTCTAGCCCATGGTGGTCTGATAGGACACATGGCATTATGTCTACCTTTCTGTATTTGTTGAGGCCTGTTTTGTGGTCAATTTTGGAGAAAGTACCATGAGGTGGTGAGAAGGTATATCCTTTTGTTTTAGGATAGAATGTTCTATAAATATCTGTTAAGTCCATTTGGTTCATGACTTCTGTTAGTCTATGTCTCTGTTTAATTTCTGTTTCCATGATCTGTCCATTGATGTGAGTGGGGTGTTGAAATCTCCTACTATTATTGTGTGAGGTGAAATGTGTGCTTTGAGCTTTAGTAAGGTTTCTTTTATGTATGTAGGTGCCCTTGTATTTGGAGCATAGATATGTAGGATTGAGAATTCATCTCGGTGAATTTTTCCTTTGATGAATATGAAGTGTCCTTCCTTATCTTTTTTGATGACTTTTGGTTGACAATCGATTTTATTCAATATTAGAATGGCTACTCCAGCTTGCTTCTTCAGACCATTTGCTTGGGAAATTCTTTTCCAAGCTTTTACTCTGAGGTAGTGTCTGTCTTTGTCTCTAAGGTGTGTTTCTTATAGGCAGCAAAATGCTGGGTCCTCGTTACATATCCAGTTTGTTAATCTGTGTCTTTTTACTGTTGATTCGAGTCCATTGATATTGAGAGTATTAAGGAATAGCGATTGGTGCTTTTTCTTATCTTCTTATTTGGAGGTGAGATTATGTTTGTATGCTGGACTTCTCTTTGTTGTTGTTGTTGTTGTTGTTGTTGTTGTTGTTGTTGTTGTTGCAAAATGATTAGTTTCTTGCTTTTTCTAGCGTGTACCTTGCCTCCTTGTGTTGGGCTTTACTATTTATTATCCTTTGTAGGGCTGGATTTGTAGAAAGATATTGTGTAAATTTGGTTTTGTCGTGGAATACCTTGGTTTCTCCATCTATGTTAATTGAGAGTTTTGCAGGATACAGTAACCTGGGCTGGCATTTGTGTTCTCTTAGGGTATATATGTCATCTGTCCAGGATCTTCTGGCTTTCATAGTCTCTGGTGAGAAGTCTGGTGTGATTTTGATAGGTCTGCCTTTATATGTTACTTGACCATTTTACATTACTGCTTTTAATAGTCTTTTTTTTTTGTTTTGTGCACTTGGTGTTTTGACTGTTATATGACAGGAGAAATTTCTTTTCTGGTGCAATCTCTTTGGAGTTCTGTAGGCTTCTTGTATGTTTATGGGCACTCTTTCTTTAGGTTAGGGAAGTTTTCTTCTATGATTTTGTTAAAGATATTTACGGGTCCTTTGAGTTGGGAGTCTTCACTCTCTTCTATACCTGTTATCCTTAGCTTTGATCTTCTCATTGTATCCTGGATTTCCTGTATGTTTTGGCCCAGTAGCTTTTTCTGTTTTACATTATCTTTGACAGTTGTGTCAATGATTTCTATGGAATCTTCTGCTCCTGAGATTCTCTCTTCTATCTCTTGTATTCTGTTGGTGATGCTCGTATCTACAGCTCCTTGTCTCTTCCTTTGGTTTTCTATTTCCAGGGTTGTCTCCCTTTGTGCTTTATTTATTGTTTCTATTTCCATTTTCCATTCCTTAACCAGTTTGATTGTGTTTTCCTGGAATTCTTTCAGGGATTTTTGTGTTTCCTTTCTAAGGGCTTATACTTGTTTACTTGTGTTTTCCTGCATTTCTCTAAGGGAGTTCTTTATGTCTTTCTTGAAGACCTCCATCATCATGATCAAATGTGATCTTAAATCTAGATCTTGCTTTTCTGATTTATTTGGATATTCAGTGTTTGCTTTGGTGGGAGAATTGGGCTCTGATGATGCCATGTAGTCTTGGTTTCTGTTGCTTGGGTTCCTGCGTTTGCCTCTTGCCATCAGGTTGTCTCTGGTGTTACCCTGTTCTGCTATTTCTGACAGTGGCTTGACCGTCCTATATGCATGTATATCAGGAGTGCTGTAGACCTGATTTCCTGATCTCTTTCAGCCACTTATGGGAACAGAGTGTTCTGCTTTCAGGCGTTTAGTCATTCCTGTCCACTGGCTTTCAGCCATTCCTGTGGGCATGTGTCCTGAGTCCATCAGGCAGGTCACTTAGAGCAGAAAAGTTGGTCTTACCTCTGATCTCAGGCCTGAAGTGGTTCCTTGGGGCTCAGATTCAGCTCTCTGTGAGGGCAGCAACCAGAAGGGTCTGCCCCTACTTCTGAGTCCCTGGGCACAGGGGGCCCTGATGTCGCAAGGCGTTTTCCTCTAGAGTCATAAATGTGCGCAGAGAATGGTCTCCTCTAGTTTCCCAGGTGTGTCTGCCCCTCTGAAAGTCTAGCTCTCCCTCCCACAGGATTTGGGTGCAGTGAGCTGTTTAACCCAATTCATTCAGATCTGGGCACAGTCTGGACCACAGGGCTTGTGCAGCTTGACTGCCCCTATCTTCATGTGCCCAGAGGCACTATACAGTTTCCTCTTAGGCCAGGGATGTAGGCAAAGGTGGGCAGAAGTGGTGGGCTCTCTTGCACTGCAGTCTCAGGATTGCCCACATGTCTGGGCAATGAGATCTCTCTCCCACTGGGTTTGGAAGCAGAGAGCTATGGGGTCTCTATACTGGTTCATAAGGCCAACTTGTGTATTCATTAATGTCTGAACAATGTATCTGCTTGGTTACTTGTTTGCATTCTACTTGCACTGGTTTCTGTTGGTTCATTTTTCTTGGTAATTCAATATTTTGGTTGAGAGAACATGTTATCTGGCAAATACCATTATGAGGAAAGACCATGATCATGAATTGTGTCAGCTCTACTCTGAGTGGTGATGGCTCCAACCACAGACAGATGTGAATTGTTAATTTTTTAATTTCCTTACATTGTAAGTAGATTATCATTTTCAAATCTACAGGCCCTGAAATTTTCTCAGCACAGTAGGCTCATATGCATATCAGTAAGCAGTCACTAACCATAAACCTCCTTGGTTGCCTAGGAGACACATATGGACATCAACACCTGGATGAACAACTACACTGAACACTCAGGTTTCACCCTGGTGGGATTCTTAAGTCAATCCAAACACCCTGCCCTGCTTGCTGTGCTCATATTTGTGGTTTTCCTGATGGCCTTGTCTGGAAACGCCCTTCTGATCCTGCTGATATTCTCTGACACCCACCTCCACACACCCATGTACTTTTTTATCAGTCAGCTGTCTCTCATGGACATGATGTACATTTCTGTCACTGTGCCCAAGATGCTCATGAACCAGGTCCTGGGGAACCACAGGATCTCAGCTGCTGCCTGTGGGATGCAGATGTTCCTCTACCTGACACTAGCAGGTTCAGAATGTTTGCTTCTGGCTGGCATGTCCTATGACCGCTATGTGGCCATCTGCCATCCACTCCGGTATCCTGTCCTTATGAACCACAGGGTGTGTCTTCTTCTGGTAGTCACCTGTTGGCTCCTGGGATCCTTAGATGGCGTCATGTTCACCCCCTGTCACCATGACATTCCAATTCTGTGGGTCGCGGGAGATCTATCACTTCTACTGTGAGGTTCTTGCTGTGACAAAGCTCTCCTGCACAGACAACTGGCTCTATGAGACCTTAATGTATGTGTGCTGTGTGGTCATGCTTCTTATCCCTGTGACAGTCATTTCAGGATCCTATTCATCCATCCTCCTCACTGTTCTCAGGATGAACTCAGCTGAGGGCAGGAAGAAGGCTCTTGCAACCTGCTCCTCCCACATGACTGTGGTCATCCTCTTCTATGGCACTGCTATCTATAACTACATGCTCCCTGCCTCCCACCACACCCCAGAGAAGGACATGGTGGTGTCTGTGTTTTACACCATACTCACACCTCTGTTGAACCCACTAATCTATAGTTTTAGGAATAAGAATGTCACTGAAGCTATGAGGAAATGGTTGGGTGTGAGCACCCTCATCTAAGAAATTGTAAAGTAACCCAGAATCCATATTCCTTTCCTTGTCACTATACATCTGTTGATCCAGGTCTCATGCTGAGATTATTCCAGATCCATCATTCATTTCATTTCATATTCATCCTCTTTTGTAGACCTCTTTCTCTATTCTTAAATTTCTTTGTTGATATACTTCTTGACCATTCAGAAATCTTATTTGAGTTGTGCCACTGTTACATTTTATGAAGTTCATAATGGCTGTTTTATTTTGTGGGACAAAAGTCTTACCATTTGACATTATGGCATATTGTAAAATGAACTGTTATGAGGTGTTCAACTTATAAAAGGTAGCATGAGAGAGAAGAACAGTGTTTAACAACATTAACCAGGAATGACTAGAGATCATTGGCATATTGAAATAATTCTGTGTACCCTCTTGATAATTAATTTAAAATTAAAATTATGTAAAAACAAAGAACAAGATACAGTTCCCCCCTCAGCTCCTGTATTGTGATATAGTAAGAATAATATTTTAGAGATTTAAATTTTGATAGTACAATTTGCCCCAAGGGTTTCAAATGGTCAGGGTACCTGCACTTGCATATAAAGATATCCCCAAAAACCAATCACACAGTATATTCAATGGAAATGACAAATCACTTATTCTTGAGCCAAATGTGAATGACGAGGGCCCAGGAACTTGGGTTCATGTTGTTTCCCAGTGGCATGTTCCAAAGTCTCATGGGCTGTTGTAAAGCACAAACAAGTCATAAGCCATGACTCAAGGCATTTTCAACTACACTTGTGGAAAACTCAGGATTCAGGTTGTGGCAAAGAGGGAAAATCTCTGCCGTGGTTCTCAGATGCTGCCTGTGACATGGAAAGCCTTTAGAGTCAGGGAAGCTAGCATTCTGATGTCTTGTCCACTTTTTCTATCCTGCAGTACAGTCATCGAGGGTGCAGCGGGTACCTGGAAGAGAATTGGGGACAAGAGACACTAAGAAGGATGCCAGGACAAGAGTCTGATCAAGGCGACAAATTTATTTTTCTCCAGGTTGAATTTATACCATAGTTAGGTAACAGAGTGAGGGGGGATGTGGGAAACATTTGCACAGGCCAAGGACACAGCTCTTGTGGTCAGGCAATCGGCTGACATCAACAGGATGTCAGAAAGGTCGCAGGTTTGTGATATCACTAGTCATCCTGACCACCATATTTGTATTAGTCTTCTGCAGCTGACTGGGGATTTTCCATGAACCCAGTTATACTTAACTCTAACCATAATAATAACATCAAAAATGAAGGGTTTTAAGGGCATCACTCCCAAAATCTTCCCCTTCCTTATAATCAAATTAAAAGGTGACCAACGGTCATGCTGTCCTGGATTGTGCCCCTCAGGAACTGTGTCTGTCTTAGGTTGGAGCAAAATTTGTCACATGGCCAAGAGAATCTCATGGCCAGGGTCCATCATGGGATAAGGCAGCAGCTAATGGCGGCCATCTGGTCTGAGGCCCTTTATTCCTGAATATATCACTCTCTTACCCATCATTGACTGTCCAGTTCAGCATGCAGGGGTGACGATTCATTGCTGTTTCAGCAAAGGCATCAGGACAGCAGGCAGAAAAGAATTTTGGCCTCATTTGTCTCAAGGATAAAAATGTCCTTGCCTAGGCTGGGAGATGTATAGGTGAGCTTGGTCCTCACCAAAGGCATCCTCCATAACTAGCCCTTAATAATATACCTGAATAGGTTTTGCTGCTATATTATCTACCAGTTGTTTAACAAAGCTGGTTAAATGATTAAATGCTGAAAGACCAGAAGATATAAGCAAAAGAATGCCTACTTGGAGGCCCAACAGGGACAGAAGCAGGGTGAACAACCAAGGGGAGGTGTAGAACAAATTTCAATATCAGCTTTCAGCATTTTCTCTTTCTTGTTTTCTCTTTTCTAAGCCTTCTCTGACTTTTTTCATGCTCTCTGTAGCCTTATTCTAAGAGACAGGGAGTATCCAAGCATTGCCTTTCTCTCACAAACCTGAATTCACTGTGATTGTTCACAGTTGGGAAACTAAAGGTAAAAAGCTGATCAGAAATAAGTATTCTTTTTTAGCATGTATGGTTTACGTAAAAGAGGGGCCAGACAATTGTTCTTTTTGATCAACTTCTGACTCTTAAAGACAGTGTTGGTCAAAATTAAAATAGTCAGATATACTTAAAACACTGTTCTACTTTGGATAGATGTGGAAGTTCAAAAATTGAATGAATTTATATGATTATAAATGTTTACTGTGAAATATCACAGAAGGGATGCCACCAGGCAGGGAATTACAATTTTAACTGATATTAAACATCTTAAATAATTTGGAGAACCTCAGCATTGAATTATAATCATCAAGAAAAATTAAAGACATAAATAGATATCCCATGCATGTTATGTAAGAAATAAGCAAACCCCAAGTCAGTACAGTACAGTATCAATGACTGAAAGTTAAACAATATCTTGATACATAGAAGGAAAAGATAACATGTTGACTGCCAATGTTAAAATTCCCAAAATAATTCAAATAGACAATTCAATTTGGGTTCCTGCAACACTCAAAATTGCATTTTCCAAAAAATCCAAACCCTATGAAAGGTATCTCATTGTGGAAGAATACATCTCAGCTGTTCTGGAGAGGGTGGTAGAGGTTCCAATATTTCTTGTGTGATGACAATGGACCTGAAGCGGTGCAATTCTTTGAGAAAGCAGCTCCTCTAGGTGGAGTGCAGGCTGTAGATGAAGTCACGTGTGCCCTGCACTGTGTTCAGTGCCTCCATGGGCTCCTTCTTGGGGTGAGTGACCAGAAGCCAGGGAGTAGGAATGCACAGGCTCTTTTAACAAGCTTACAGTAAAATATAATACCTGTATCACCACCTGATTGAAACATTCTAAGGCCCCAAGTATATCCACATGTCCAATCCTGGTTTCAACAAGGACACCATCCCCCGGTTTTAGAATTAGAACATTCACAACGGGAATATGGGACATGTATATTAGTAGGACAGGAGGAATTATAAGTCAAACAACGCTGTGTATTAGGTGATAAAATTCTTAAGAACAGGGGAAAGGGGTCAGGCAAGAAAGCTATGGGGTGGCCCGGTGAGAGCTGGTGAAACAACCACATCAGGTGACAAATGGCATTCAGTCACATAGACAAACAAGGATGCTTTCTTGTGACAAAAAGGCCAGTACAAAAATGAGCAGAAGCTTTGTGCCTGTGAAACAGAGAGGTGAGCAGAGGGGCAGCTGGAGTCTGTTACCGGCTGTCTCTCTGGACTTAGATTCTCCCTTAAGGAGTACCTCCCTTCAGTGTCAGCTCGGTGGCTCTGCCTCTCAAGAGACCCAGCCTCTAAATGAGGCTAAGCTTCCAGTAAGAACTAATAACAAAAGGATGGAGAGATGGTTAGGACCTCAGTGCTAGATGCCAAGCGGCTGACAAAAGAATTGTATGTCTTGTCCACTTTAGAGGGGGGGAAGTTTCCTCCAGGCTGTCACACATGCCTGATGACCTTGAGTCAAGAGACCAGGAGAAAATAGCATTTGAGTCTCTAGAGTGTCAAAGTGAGGCTCGCCCAGGTGAGTGTGATCTGATTGAAGCCTCAGGTATCAGACAGTAAACTATAATCAGAGATTATTGGTTCACGTGGGGCTATAAGGACTCTTTCCACTGTCATTCCTGAGGTAGGAGTCACAGTTGAGCTGGGCTTCCTGCCTCTTACATCCAATAAAGAGATTACTAACACCAGAGTACAGACCTTTAATAGAACTACAGCCCTTCTGTGCCTCTGAATTCCAGGACTCCAGTAGCAGACCTTCACAAAGGTGTCTCACTGGGTTAAAGGCCCTGAAAAAGAAAACATTGATCCTGGCCTTGACCACAGCCTTTGGTTGGAGTAAGGTGAAGTGCCTGTACCAAGACTTTCCCTTGATATTATCCTAGGGTAAACACAGTCAAAGCCTGTTCTGAATTCTGACTGGCAAAACAAAGTTCCTCGCAGTTTGCTCCTGACTCTTTCTGGAACTATTTTAGGGGCTCCCTTGTCCCCCAACCTGGGGCATTTTGACCACAGGGGCAGGAACTTGTTGCTGTGGGGATAGTCCTAAGTATATCATTAATAAAAGACCAGTAACTGAAGGCAGCAACTGGAATATTTCAGGGCCAAAAGTCTTATAATCATCTTTAAAACAATTACTAACTCTGTGCTATCTTTTTGCATCAATTGTCCCCTCCTGGGGGAATTATGGATAAATATTTCCTACAAAGTCTAAGAATTTCTTTAGATTTCTTTTTTCTTAACCCTATTTCTGGTGTTCTGAGTGACTCCCTGAGTCCTATCATAAAAGGTGACTGTAGAATGCTCGTCCCATCACTCACCACTGAGATCTGCATCATCCAGGGAGAAACATACCAAGCAGCTGAACCAAGGTTGGGTGGTCCACAGTAGCCACATGCGGGGAGCAAAGGCTCTGAGAAAGAAGGAATACAGACCTGTCTGTTCACAGGGGATGACGTTCTCCACCAGGAGACCCCCTGCCCCATGATAGGCATCAGTTATCTTGTCCAGTTGTTCCATCCTGCAGGACAGTCAACGAGGGTGCAGAGGGTACCTGGAAGAAAACGGGGGACAAAAGACACGAAGGACGCCAAGACAAGAGTCTGATCAAGGCAACAAATTTATTTTTCCCAAGGCTGAATTTATACCTTAGCAGGGGTAACAGAGGGAGGGGGGACATGGAAAACATTTACATAGGCCAAGGACACAGCTCTTGTGGTCAGGCAATCATCTGAATCAACAGAATGTCAGAAAGGTCACAGTTTTGCCATATCATTAGGCATCCTGACCACCACAAATTTGTCATATCATTAGGCAATCTGAACATCAGATGTTGGATTCTCAGAAAGGTCACAGATTTTTCATATCACTAGTCAGCCTGACCACCAGATTTGTATTAGTCTTCTGCAGCTGGCTGGGGATTTTCCATGAACCCAGTTATACTTAACTCTAACCATAATATTCACATCAATAATGGAGAGTTTTAAGGGCATGGCTCCCAACATTCTGAGAAGCCAATACACTCCAAAAGGTGTCAACTGCTTGCCACAGACATGTTGGCAGAAACCACAGTGGACAATGAATGGCTCCTAAGGACACTGTAGACAGCCCATAGTAAATGGGCTCTGTCACTGTGATGTTTCAAAGCTCCATGTTCACAGGAGCTCCAATTAGTTTGCCAAGTGCAGACTCTTTAATGTGTGTTTGGCATTGTTCTCTGAGAGCCTCAGCACAGTGCTCCTTGTTTGCCAAGCATAAACCTTGATGCATACAGAGGCCAACTACTGTCTTATAACCTGTGGTGAAGAAACCCATTTGCAGGTGTCTGGATAAGCCAGGCAGCAGTCTTTAAGAGAGGTGTCTAGTGCAGCCATTCTGATCTGGGTCTGACTTGATTCCACTCTCTGTTCTGACACTGGGATTACATGTGACATGTTACAGGAGTGTCACACCTGAAGCTAAATTAGAGAGAAAGCAGTGAAGTTGAAGAAAAGAATAGCAGCAAATGAGAGAAACGGGTTTCTGGGTCGACCAGAACTGGAGTCATCGTTCAACTGGGCTTCCTGCATGTTTCTTCCTGGTTCTTCTACTTACAATATTTGAAATAATTTACTTTCTTGTTAACTTTATATTCTCTTGCACATGTAGACTATATAGCAGTAATTTCATATGGAGTGGATAGTTCTGATTTTAAGGAAGATTGTTCTTCAGCTTCTAAATTTTTGCAACTCCAATTCCTTAGTAGTGGTTTGATTCAATCTTTTGCACTGCAGTTATAAATAAAAATAAGCCTTGTAGAAGATGTCAGACAACAACATGGTATCTTGTTTACTTCCTTCCTAGCAGAATTGTCCTTTCACCATGTACCAAGTATTACTTGGGCTGAGGGGGGAATTAGAATGCAAATTCATGAGATGTCAGATCTCCTAGATTACTGTGGACATAAATAAATCATTTAAAGATGATGTGCTATTCCTCTTAATGCTTCCACCTCAAGACCTCACAGTGTCAAGGCCCTTTCTCATCACAAACCTCATGTTTGAAAGGTCATTACATGTCATCTCCTTTCCATAACCAGACACTGCCTCTTTCTTCTTATATTTAACTATTTCACCTAAAAATACCAATAGTTCTACAGCCACATCACCCTGAGTTCATTGCGCTCCTATTCAGCCATTGAAAACAAAGGGGATCAGTAGATGGCAGCTCCTGGGAGTCTATTCATAAATTCTAGTGGACTTTAGTTTGGACATTTAAAATATATCATCTGTTCTGGCTACTGCTGGCTCCCTGCCTATTCTGTTTAAAATAGGCCAGATCCCCCATTCAACAGGTAAGCAACATCAGGCATTGCCCCAGTTCCAGATGACCAGTGGACTTTCTCAAAGAACTGATAAAGATACCAGCTCTGAATCTTAACCAGCCATATGCACAAGAATACATAAACCCTCACACTCATGTGCCCACTCATATATGCAAACACACATACACACCATACACACACAAAGAAAAAGAATAGAATTTAAAGATCTATCATTTGACAACTTCTTCATATTGCCCTGCTGGCCTCTAAGTCAGCACAGCACAGAGACAAGTGTACATCAGTGTTTGTCACGGTGCTGGTCACTATGGCTCAGTCATGGGACCAGCTTAGGTGTCCAGCAACAGGGCAATGGATGGATTTAACAGATATTTATAGAACTTTCTATCCTAAAACAAAAGAATATACCTTCCTCTTACCACCTCATGGTACTTTCTCCAAAATTGACCATATAATCTGTCATAAAACAGGCCTCAACAGATACTGAAAGATATAAATAATCCCAGGCTTTCTATCAGACCATCATGGGCTAAAGCTGGTCTTCAATAACAATAAGGAAAGAATACCCACATATACATGGAAATTAAATAATGCTCTACTCAATGATAACCTGGTCAAGGAATAAATAAAGAAAAAATAAAGGCTTCTTAGAATTTAATGAAAATAAAGGTACAACATACTCAATCTTATGGGACACAATGAAAGCTGGGTTAAGAGGAAAACTCATAGCTCTGAGTGCCTGCAGAAAGAAACAGGAGAGAGCACATATCAGCAGCTTGACAGCACAACTAAAAGCTCTAGAACAAAAAGAAGCAAACACACCCAGGAGGAGTAGAAAGCAGGAAATAATCAAACTCAGAGCTGAAATCAACCAAGTAGAAACAAAAAGGACCATACAAAGAAATAACAGAACCAAAAGTTGGTTCTTTGAGAAAATCAAGAAGATAGATAAACCCTTAGCCAGACTAAGGAGAGGACAAAGAGAGTGTGTCAAGATTAGCAAAATCAGAAATGAAAAGGAAGACATAACAAAAGAATCAGACGAAATTAAAAAAATCATCAGATCCTACTACAAAAGCTTATACTCAAAAAATCTTGAAATATATAGGAAATGGACAATTTCCTAGACAAACACCAGGTACCGAAGTTAAATCAGGAACACATGAACCATATAAACAACTCCATAACTCCTAAAGAAATAGAAGCAGTCATTAAAAGTATCCCAACCAAAAAGAGCCAATGTCCAGATGGGTTCAGTGCAGAATTCTATCAGACCTTCATAGAAGACATCATACCAATACTATCCAAATTATTCCACGAAATTGAAACAGATGGAGCGCTACCAAATTCCGTCTATGAAGCCACAATTACTCTTATACCTAAACCACACAAAGACCCAACAAAGAAAGAGAACTTCAGACCAATTTCCCTTATGAATATCAACACAAAAATACTCAATAAAATTCTGGCAAACCGAATCCAAGAGCACATCAAAACAATCATCCACCATGATCAAGTAGGCTTCATTCCAGGGATGCAGGGATGGTTTAATACACACAAAACCATCAACGTAATCCACTATATAAACAACCTGAATGATAAAAACTACATGATTATTTTATTAGATGCTGAAGAAGCATTTAACAAAATTCAACACCCCTTCATGATAAAAGTCCTGGAAAGAACAGGAATTCAAGGCCCATACCTAAACATAGTAAAAGCCATATACAGCAAACCAGTACCTAATATTGAACTAAATGGAGAGAAACTTGAAGCAATCCCACTAAAATCAGGGACTAGACAAGGCTGCCCACTCTCTCCCTACTTCTTCAGTATAGTTCTCAAAGTCCTAGCCAGAGCAATCAGACAACAAAAGGAGATCAAAGGGATACAGATTGGAAAGGAAGAAGTCAAAATATCACTATTTGCAGATAATGAGATAGTATGTTTAAGTCATCCCAAAAGTTCCACCAGAGAAATACTAAACCTGATAAACACCTTCAGCAAAGTGGCTGGGTATAAAATTAACTCAGATAAATTAGTAGCCTTCCTCTACACAAAAGATAAACAAGCTGAGAAAGAAATTAGGGAAATGACACCCTTCATAACAGTCCCAAATAATATAAAATATCTCGGTGCAACTTTAACCAAGCAAGTGAACGATCTGTATGATAAAACTTCACACCTCTGAAGAAAGAAATTGAAGATCTCAGAAGATGGAAAGACCTCCCATGCTCATGGATTGGCAGGATTAATATAGTAAAAATGGCCATTTTACGAAAAGTGATCTACAGATCCAATGCAATCCCCATCAAAATTCCAATCCAATTCTTCATAGACTTAGACAGAACAATTTGCAATTCATCTGGGATAACAAAAAAGCCAGGATAGTTAAACTATCCTCAATAATAAAAGGAATTCTGGGGGAATCACTATCCCTGAACTCAAGCAGTATTGCAGAGCAACAGTAATAAAAAAAAAAAACTGTATGGTATTGGTACAGAGACAGGCAGATAGGCCAGTGAAATAGAATTGAAGACTCAGAAATGAACTCACACAACTATAGACACTTGATTTTTGACAAAGGATCCAAAACCATCCAATGGAAAAAACACAGCCTTTTCAGTGAACAATGCTGTTTCAACTGGAGGTCAGCATGTAGAAGAATGCAGATCAATCCATTCTTATCACCCTGTAAAAAGCTCAAGTCCAAGTGGATCAAGGACCTACACATTAAACCAGATACACTCAAACTAATAGAAGAAGAAGCGGGGAAGAATCTCAAACACATGGGCAGTGGAGAAAATTTCCTGAACAAAAGACCAATGGCTTATGCTCTAAGATCAAGAATCGACAAATGGGATCTCATAAAACTGCAAAGCTTCTATAAGGTAAAGGACACGGTTAGGACAAAACAGCAACCAACAAATTGGGAAAAGATCTTTACCAATCCTGCAACTGATAGAGTGGTTATATCCAAAATATACAAAGAACTCACAAAGTTAGACTGCAGGGAGACAAATAACCCTATTAAAAATAAGAAAATTTCCTGAACAAAACACCAATGACTTATGCTCTAAGATCAAGAATCGACAAATGGGATCTCATAAAACTGCAAAGCTTCTGTAAAGCAAAGGAAACTATTGTTAGGACAACCAACAGATTGGGAAAAGATCTTTACCAATCCTACAACTGATAGAGGCCTTATATCCAAAATATACAAAGAACTCAAGATGTTAGACCAGAGGGAGACAAACAACCCTATTAAAAAATGGGGTTCAGAGCTAAACAAAGAATTCACAGCTGAGGAATGCTGAATGGCTGAGAAACACCTAAAGAAATGTTCAACATCTTTAGTCACAAGGGAAATGCAAATCAAAACAACCCTGAGATTTCACCTCACACCAGTCAGAATGGCTAAGATCAAAAATTCCGGCGACAGCAAATGCTGGGGAGAATATGGAGAAAGAGGAATACTCCTCCATTATTGGTGGGATTGCAGACTGGTACAACCATTCTGGAAATCAGTCTGGAGGTTCCTCAGAAAATTGGACATTGAAATACCTGAGGACCCAGTTATACCTCTCTTGGGCATATCAAAAGATGCCCCAACATATAAAAAAGACACATGCTCCAGTATGTTCATAGCAACCTTATTTATAATAGCCAGAAGCTGGAAAGAACCCAGATGCACTTCAACAGAGGAATGCATACAGAAAATGTGGTACATCTACACAATGGAATATTACTCAGCTATCAAAAACAATGACTTTATGGAATCCATTGGCAAATGGATGGAACGGGAAAATATGACCCTGAGTGAGGTAACCCAATCACAGAAAAACACACATGGTATGCACTCATTGTTAAGTAGATATTAGCCCAAATGCTCGAAATACCCTAAATGCACAGAACTCATGAAACTCAAGAAGGATGATCAAAATGTGAATGCTTCACTCCTTCTTTAAAAGGGGAACAAGAATACCCTTGTGAGGGGATAAGGAGGCAAAGTTTAGAACAGAGACTGAAGGAACGCCCATTCAGAGCCTGCCCCACATGTGGCCCATATATATACAGCCACCAAACTAGATAAGATGGATGAAGCAAAGAATGCAGGCTGACAGGAACCAGATGTAGATCTCTCCTGAGAGACACAGCCAGAATACGGCAAATACATAGGCGAATGCCAGCAGCAAACCATGCATCTGAGAACGGGACCCCCTTTGAAGGAATCAGAGAAAGGACTGAAAGAGCTTGAAGGGGCTTGAGACCCCATATGAACAACAATGCCAACCAACCAGAGCTTCCAGGGACTAAACCACTACCCAAAGACTATAGACATATATATATATGGACTGACCCTGAGCTCCAACTGCATAGGTAGCAATGAATAGCCTAGTAAATGCACCAGTGGAAGGGGAAGCCCTTAGTCCTGCCAAGAGTGAACCCCCAGTGAACAGGATTGTTGTGGGGAGGGAGGTAATGGGGGAAGAATGGGGAGGGAAACACCCATATAGAAGGCGAGGGGGAGGGGTTAGGGGGATGTTGACCTGCAAACTGGGAAAGGGAATAAAAATTGAAATGTATGTAAGAAATACCCAATTTAATAAAGATGGAGGAAAAAATAGAACAAACAAACAAAAAATGATTATATTTCACTACAGCATACTATGTATATAAAGTTCAACTCCTTTTTAAAGGTGTTATATATACCAATGCAATGTGAAGTTCTAGCACTATTAAACATTGTTATTACAAGCTGTTTATACAGTTAAGAAATGCTAGTAGTCAGACAATCAAATTTATGGTCCTGTTCAATCCTAGTTAGGTTAATCACAGAAATATGGTTCCTAGGTAGAACAGATAATAGATAGAAACAAACAATACAGTACATTATTGTATACAGTACAGTACATATTGTATGATAAATAGATAGATAGATAGATAGATAGATAGATAGATAGATAGATAGATAGATAGATAGATAGATAGATAGATATATAGATAGACAGACAGTCTTAAAAACCTTCAGAGCTCTTCTACAGAATATGGCATTTAAAGCTCTTTTATTAATATTAATTTTAGAGGTTTTTGTCAATGAGACTGTATGGTATAAGCATTCACATTGTTCCTCAAATAACATAATGAGGATTGGAGAATCTTCTTGTAGAGTTTGGCTCACATATGGCAAGCTAGCAACCAGGACAAATTTTCTCCTGCCTCAACTGCAGATAGCATGCTGTGCATATTGGAAAATACACTGTAGGGAGATTGACTGCTTTGTTTTGAATGTTGCCTCCAGTATTTCCCTGTTTTCTTTTTGCCTTGATGACCAGGCTGTGGGTGAGCATTAGCTATTGAACCCTACCACCATCAATATGTGAGGGTCAATGTCTAATTTAAAAGATCACTTTGATACTTTTTTCCCTTGACAAGTAGTAAGTGTTCCTCCCTGTCTCTTTTGATTAATTTTGGTTTGAAATCTTTATTGTTACATATTAAATGTTTCTGTTTGTGCATCCATTCTGTTTGCCTGTATCTATGATTAGGGAATTAAACATATTGATATAAAAAGGTCTCAATGACCAATGATGTTTGCTTTCTGTTCTTGGTGGTGGTGATGGTCCTGATCTTGGGGGTGATAATGGTGGTAGAGATGGTGGTCGTGGTGGTGGTGGTGGTGATGTGTCTGTTCTTCCCTTATTTTGTTTCTATTGGTATGAAAACATTTATTTCATGGGTTTTCGTGCATATAGGTAACCTTCCTGGGTTAGGTTTCTCCTTCTAGTACAGCCGCATTTGTGCACAGCTATTGTTTAAATTAGACCATATTGTGGAATGTTTTATTTTCTCCATCTATGGTGTTTAAAAATTTGGCTGAGTATAGTCTCTCAGGTGAAGTATCACTGGTTTCATAGACTAGAGGGCTTCTTTCCAGGCACTCTGATTCTGAGATTCTCCAAAGACAACTCGGGTGTAATTCTTATTGGCCTGAATTTATATGTTAATTGGTCTTTTTCCCTTATAACTTTGAATATCATATCTTTGTTCTGTCTCTTTAAAGTTGGATTATTACATGACCAGGGAGCTTTCTCTTTTGGTCCAATTGATTTGGTGTTCTGTAAGCTTCTTGTACCTGTAAAGGCATTTCCTTCTTTAGGTTAGGAATTTGTTAACAATATAATCTGATTTGAACTGGGATTATTCTCCTTTTTCTATTAGTATTAATCTTAGGTGTGGTGTTTCTTGGATATGTTGTGTCAGGAATTTTTTAGATTTAATATTTTCTGTCATCAATGTATCAATTCCTTTAACACCTGGGATGCTGCTCTCTTGCATCTCCATCTTTTGTATTCTGTTGCTGATGCCTGCATCTGTAGTTCCTCTTCACTTACATAGATCTTTCAATTACACAAATCCCTCTGTGTTTTATTTATTGCTTCAAGTTCCATTTACAGGTCTCACATAAGTTTATTAATATCCTTCAACTGTTTTTATTCTTTCCTTAACTATTTTGGCTTTCTTTATGGTATTTATTCATTCCCTCTTTAAGGACATATATCATTTTCCTAAAGTTTGTTTTATGGTGTTTTTCTGAGTTCACCTGTGTTGGAATAGGCAGACATGCTAGAGTAGTATACCTGGACTTGGGTGGTGACCTATGGCCTTAACTGTTGTTGGTTGTGTTCTTGTACTGCCATCTGGGTTTGGGATGATTATACATTGAGGCACAGATTTCAGAGTTTGTCTTTGCTAGGTGTGTGTTTTGTTCCTTAGTTTCTGTTTTCTCTCTGGTCTTCTGGCCAGTATGGCCCTTGGTTGAGCAGGGTATCTCCACAAACGTAGGGATGGACTTCTGGTGGTACCTGGGTTAAAATCTGGTAGAGCAGGGTCAAAAGAACATGTACATTTTACTCTTTAGATTTCAGACTAACGATTTGAAAAGCTCAGGTTATGAGGACTATATTTAGACCTAGAGAGGAAGTGATAGCTAAAGTTACCTCACACAATCAGACACTGGTCAAGCAGATTTCCTCATCTCAATACAATCTCCACACTGTGGTTCCCATGGAATTACTCACAGTCCCTTGCAAAGGCTTTGAGCTTCCCTGTGATTTGTCATTTCCATTATCTACTGGTTGACCCTGTTTTGTGGGCAGATTGTGCTGTGTATAAGCTTCTGTTATAAAAAAAATTCTGTTTCTATTGCATTTCTATGATATGAACATATTGCACCATGGGTTTACAACATAAGATTAATTTTATGACACTAATTTTTATTTCTCTCTTCCAACAGAGATCCTCATGGATCAGTTCCCAGGACTCTACAAAGCCTTCCATTTCAAGCTGGAGAACTTCATGCAGGGCATAGGGCAGGCTGGTGGCATTGAGATGGAGTATTATCACCTTAACAGCTGCATTGGATGCTGGATACCCAGAAACTACTGGTGGTCATTTCCTGACACCATGCAGGACCCAAGACAGCTGAGTCCTAACAATGCCTGGTCAGTTACCTTAAGTGCTAGACACAACCTGGAGTCCCACAGAGTCTCTGTCAACCAAAGTTGATGCAGCTGCCCAAGACCAGCAGTTATAGGGAAGGACCCCATTCCTTTCCCCATCCCCTGCCAATGTCCACCTAGGGCTATACTTAAAACAAGTGTGAAAGGATTCAAGATGATCTTCAATCTATAGGCTAAATCGCTGGGTACCAAAGAAGCCAGAGCTCAGGAGCTGGCCTGTGTGAACACAGGACACTGTGGAACCAGAGGATGGCATGGGAACAGTGACATATTGTTGGAAAGTCATCAGAAACCTTTACCATTCAGACAAAGTTCAGTACAATTTGGCTGAGATCAAGAGTGCAGAGTTGGCTCTGTCTTCCCCTGTGTGTAGACTAGCTCTGACTACACGGTGTACCTTACTGTGTCTGCACAACTGCCTAAAGTTTAAGACAGAGAGTGACTTTTTTGTTTTTCAAAAGCTACTCTTTAATAAACTCTAACTCTACTTCATGCTCTAATTCAAAACTCCCTTCTGCATTGAAATTATGAATCCCAGTACCACCTGAATAAAGGTCTCTGTCAGCACTGCTGGGCTCCATCTCCTCCTGTACCACTACTTATATAACAAAGAATCATATACTGTTAATATAAACATTTATGGATTTCATAATATGTGATTAGTAGTATAGATAGTGTCATTCTGAGAACATAGTATACCACTGTGTTCGTTGTTACTATTATTGAAAGTATCCATGTTCAGTTCACTGAAGGAGAGAAACACAAATGAGCAATTTTGAACTCCTGCCCCAGTGCTGCCTGCCCTTCTTTTCAGCTTCTCTTTCTTCTTTTTGTCTTCGAACTGTGACATCTCAAAATGGAAGAAAACTGTGCCATGTAGTGAGCAGCAGATTGCAGGAGTGCAGGGTGGTGAGCAGCAGATTATAGAAGTCAAAGGTGGTGAGCAGCAGATTATAGGAATTCAGGGTAAGCTATAGGTTGCAGGAGTCCAGGGTGGTTCTGCCTTCCCCTCTCAGCCATCAAGACAATTGTGGTTTGTCCCTGAGTCCTAGAGATCTCATCAGGGAGGTACTGTGGTCAGATAGGACTTGGTCACAAGGAGTGGTGAGTCTAGGGTAGGAGTTCCCATCTGGTGCAGAGGAGAAGTTCTTCAGCATCCTGAGTTCCAAGGCTATGCTCCCTGTGATCAGAGGAATCTCTAACCAATAGGGTACATGGCTGAACTCAGTCCTTATTTTTCCCCATGGTTGAACATTTTTAATTTCTTTCATAAAAATACTTGTATTACTCCTTAATATCCTTAATTTTCCTGATGGAGGAGAAATTCTAAAGTGATGGGTAGAATTGAATGCCCACACCTCATGGGTTTGTCCCCACAATACTGGTGCCTGGTCTCCAAAATGTATAGACAGAAGATAAACTCTAATTCAGAATGTAAAGTGCTATAACATAAAAGATCATACTTCAAAGCAAGAGTCCAAACAGTCTTCACCTTGCAGCTTCCTGAGACTCCAGCACTTCACGCACTGAGTCCATGTTTAGGAACATGAAGGTCAGCCTGCTATAGCCTGGTCTGCCTTGCTGCCTAGATTTGTGAACACAGGTGTTTTGGAACTTGGCCAATTGGTTTACAAATTGTCTATGACTACAGTTAACTCCAGTGGTCCGTGAACGTCAGCCAGTTTACTGTTGGTTCTATGTGGATGCATTGCTTCTTCTAATTGGGGGGCTGCATTTTCTCCTCATGACAGGAGGGGCTCATTAAGAAGTCCTTGTGATGGACTGGTGGAGTACCTCGGAGGCAGACACTCGCCTGGCGTGAAGGAGGCTGCAGTTCCATTCTTAGCAGTACAGGTGGAAGAAAGGTGTTTGAGAGAGTGAAATAGGGAAAATGGAAGTGCTTTGCCAAATGTCTGGGATAAAGAAGCTGCGGAGTGTTGACCTTTCTGCCATGCTGCCCCTTTCCAGACTGGAGAAGCAGAGCCATGTTTTCCCCACTGAGGAAGCAGAATTAGATAAGGACTTAACTTTGTCATTAGGCTTTTGTGAAGCACCATAAGCTTTGACTCCAAGCAATGCAAACTGATATAGACACATGTAGAATGCAAAACTGCCATTCACACAACTGCATTGACAGAGGTGTGTGTGTGTGTGTGTGTGTGTGTGTGTGTGTGTGTGTGTGTGTGTGTTTGTAATTTGTGTGAGCATGCTACAAGGGCTGCTTAGTTTGTACTGTGGTAGTCCCTGGTCTACTCTGCAGAGAAGTCAACCAAACAGCTGGGATCACAATGGCCACAGAGACTCAGGGGAAACTGAAGACAGGTCCTGATGACAAAGTCTTGCAGTTCATGTTCTATTCTGAATGATTTGCATGGGTACTTGGCACTTCCTGCAGGCTGGAAGAGCACAGTGCCATTGGCACAGAGACAGGGTATTGCCAAGTAACTTTGCAGTTTAGAGGACCGAGAAGCATTAGGCTACACCTCACAAGTCACAGGTGAGCAGCTGTCCCACAGAGAAGGCAGAACAGCTCAGGTTACCACACCTGACACTACTAACTCCACCTGTTCCATGGAAGGGTTGGACCAGGTCAGGCTAAAGGACATTTCTACTCCAGGCTCTCCTTTGATCCCACTTGAGGGTACTTTCTAAACCTGGAAATAGATAGTGACTTTTAAATTGGGACTTTTGCTCAGCTGTTGGCAATGTCAAGATTTACATTTTCATCTAAGACATTTGCATTTATAGAATGTTCTATAACCTTCAGGTCTCTGTTTAAAAAGAAACAAACATTTACAATGAACACAGCTCTAAACAGTATGGCTTGGGACTTACAGCAGAACATGGACTGATGGAATTGGGGGAGGACAAAATGGCACAAGAAGGATGAGGCTTCAGGGTTATCCTGTGTTTACAATATAGCAGCTGAAAGCCAAGCTTCCAAGTGCATGCCTATGATGGCTGCTGGAACATTATATGAACACAGAGAGTAAGAGGAGAGAGAGAGAATTGTGAAGTGAATATAGTTCTGGGCATACAATGACTGACTCATGTTAGGGTTGATTTTTATTTATGGTAGTGTTATTCAGGGTTATTTTTTGATACTGTTTATGTTTTTTTTTCACTATAACAAAACTGAAGGTTAAATCAAGGTTCAGCAGAGGTTTCTGGTAGGATCTCTGGCTCTCCTAGTAACTAACATTCTTCTTTAAAGTCCCAGATGGGAGTTTTCAACAAAAATCTTTATCTGACAATGAGACAAGTCCAGCCAGGAATGACGTCACTTGCCTCCTTTTCCCTGTGCACTTAATTAGCTTCTGTCTCTTGCCCATTGTGGCCCAACTGCAACTGCATCTGACGGTAAGTCCACCTGACAGGAGAGTCTGCACAGCACAGCATGGGCACTAGACTCTCTGTTCCTTCCTTACATACTCTCTTTTATCTTCTATTCTTTACTGTCTTTTTTACTATCAGGAGAAAAATCAGGCTCCTCCTACTCTTCATTCTTGGTTTTGTGAGACAGGGATTCTCTGTGTCACCCTGGCTGCCATGGAACTCAGTCTTTAGACCAGAATGGCCTCAAACACAGATCTACATGCCTCTTCCTCCCAGTTCTGGAATCAAAGGCGTGTTTAGCACAACCTGGATCTTCCTAAAGTTTCCCGTTAGTGCTTGCTTATATAGAATTTTCTCTATATTATAAATGAAGCAGTAGGTGTTCCATAGACTAACATGCACACACACACACATGCACACACACACACACACACACACACACACACACACACACACACACACACACACGTGTTCACAACAACACGAGTCTTGCCTTGCATATGTTGATGATCCCTGCCTCAGTCTCACAAGTACCAGGATTGTTGTAGTCATCTGTTCCACAGCCACCCTTCCTTCTGCATTCTTAAGCATTCATATCACAATGCATTTATTTCAAAACTGTCTGTGGGTGGGATATTTAATTTCAAGTGTGGGTAAGTTTTTGGAGTTAAAATAATTCAAAAATAATTGTCTTCATTTTACTCAAGTTTCATCATATGAAGTATGCAATGAGTGATCTAAAGTAAAACCATACCTCTCTACAGAAGTAATGTGTCCCATAGAACCCAGGCAGGTGCCCACGCTGTGCCTACTCACAGGGTAAGTACTCACTCTGGCACTGATTGTATGACATGAGGCAGATACCCGAGACCCTGAGCTTCTCTTTTATAAAAGAGGAGAGTGTCCTGAGTCCAACAGAAGCACCGGAGAGGCTCAGGGATGCTGCTGGCTTGGGTTGCTGCTCTGTCATTGCTCTGCCTTCACTGTTAGTAATGCAAAGGGTTCACAATGCACCAACCTGTTCACATGGCATCAAATGACACAGCAGTAAGAACATGACAGATGATAATCCGTTGCCCACGTCATACCACATTCCTGATCACTCTGATGCCAGTGGTCTCCACTTAACAGAGAACTCCAACCATCCTAGCACGCCTCCTGCCCCTCACCTGCCAGCTGACCTCCACTCACCCATCAGATACTGTGGGCTTCTCAGAGCCTGTGCATCCTTCCCTGTCTTGCTTACCTGTGTCCACCATCAGAAACTCAGTCAGCAGATAAACGTAAGGTGAGTGTTGAAAAGCTAACATTGTTGAATAAATCTGAGTTTCCTTTAGCAATATGTTTGTGAAATGGTAATCTATCTTATTTCTTCCTATCTCTCAGTATATTTCCTGTCTGTATCTCTGCCCATCTCTTCCCAGAAGTCTCAGATATGTCTGTTATCTATGTGAAGGCATCAAGAAGCTTGCCTTTCTGTTTCGTCAGCAGCTTGGGCAGTATATGACATTTCAATGACCTCAGTATGTGGTTTGCTTTGTTGTTTTCATTGTTAGAATCTTGACACAGATGTAACATGTTCCTAAGAGTTGTGATCGCAGTCTCAACAACCCATCCCTTGAAAATACTGCTAACATCTCAGAAACTATTTCATTTCCTTCCTCTTGCCTATACTTACCAAAATGTACTATCTACTTGTTAAGAAATAATAAATAAATAAATGAACAAATAGAATAAAAACCTTTTAAAATCTCTCTTTTAAAGTACAGTGGGTCTGGTAAGAAAGGTTGGATGCATTTGTGGGATGCTAATTCTCACTGTGTTGTACCTATTTAAACCTTCCAACTTAATTGGTATTTAAGTACTATTTTCCCAGCACAGGTGGACACTGACATTGTTCAGTGCAATCAAGGTTAGTGTGTCCCTGGATTTCTCAGTATTTAACACAGAGGCAGGGTAAGTGTGGATTGAAGGGTTCTAGGAATGGCTCCAGGAACATCTCAGGGCTGTGTTCTTTGTTCTAAGACTCCGTGCGGAAGCAGCTATCACTCCTTGGAGATGCTGCTGCAACACCCTGGCCTGGCAACCAGCAGTGACTGCTAAACCCTCAGTCTCCTGATGAAGCTTAGAGCAAATGGACAACCTGTGAGGAGATGAACTAGGAGAAGCAAAGGCCACAAGAGGTGGGACTTCCCATTAACTCTGTCTAACCACTGTTGGATTAGAAACACATTATGTGTATTATTGTGACTACATTTACATATGAATATATTTTATATGAATGTACATTGAAAGACTGTTCATCTATCAAAACAAAGTTACATGACAGATCAAATTCAATATTAAGTTGGCTGTATGCATTACTCAACTTAAATCTTGTACCACATTATTTTAAAAACCACATTATTAAATAAATGCTAAACTGGGGAGTACATGCTATTTATGCTAGGAGAAGCTCTACAATGGTTCTTAAGACCAATTTGTGTATTCATTAATGTCTGAACAATGTGTCTGTTTGGTTACTTGTTTGCATTCCACGTACACTGGTTTTTGTTGGTCCAATTTTCTTTGTAATTCACTATTTTTGTTGAGAGCAAAAAGTTATCTTGGAATTATCAAAATCTTGATAGAGGACACTATTTGTCATGAGGAAAAACCAAGATCACGAACTGTGTCACCTCTAATCTGAGTGGTTGTAGCTCCAACCACAGACAGATGTGAATTATTAATTGCTTAAATTCCATACATTATAAGTAGATTATCATTTTCAAATCTATAGGCCCAGAAAATTTCTCAGCACAGTAGACTTCTATGAATATCAGTAAACAGTCACTAACCGTAAAGGTTCTTGGTTGCCTAGGAGACAACCCATTGACATTAACACCTGGATGAACAACTACACTGGACAGTCAGGTTTCATCCTGGTGGGATTCTTAAGTCACTCCAAACACCCTGCCCTGCTTGCTGGGGTCATATTTGTGGTTTTCCTGATGGCCTTGTCTGGGAACACCCTTCTGATCCTACTGATATTCTCTGACACCCACCTCCACACACCCATGTACTTGTTTATCAGTCAGCTGTCTCTCATGGACAAGATGTACATTTCTGTCACTGTGCGCAAGATGCTCATGGACCAGGTCCTGGGGAACCACAGGATCTCAGCTGCTGCCTGTGGGATGCAGATGTTCCTCTACCTGACACTAGCAGGTTCAGAATGTTTACTTCTGGCTGCCATGTCCTATGACCGCTATGTGACCATCTGCCATCCACTCCAGTATCCTGTCCTTACGAACCACAGGGTGTGCCTTCTCCTGGTAGCCACCTGTTGACTCCTGGGATCCTTAGATGGCTTCATGTTCACCCCTGAACCACGACATTCCCTTTCTGTGGGTCGCGGGAGATCTATCACTTCTACTGTGAGGTTCTTGCTGTGACAAAACTGTCCTGCACAGACACCTGGCTCTATGAGACCTTCATGTATGTGTGCTGTGTGGTCATGCTTCTGATCCCTGTCACAGTCATTTCAGGATCCTACTCATCCATCCTCCTCACTGTTCTGAGGATGAACTCAGCAGAGGGCAGGAAGAAGGCTCTTGCAACCTGCTCCTCCCACATGACTGTGGTCATCCTCTTTTTTGGCACTGCTATCTATAACTACATGATCCCTGCCTCCCTCCACACCCCTGAGAAGGACATGGTGGTATCTGTGTTTTACACCATTCTCACACCTCTGTTTAACCCACTAATATATAGTTTTAGGAATAAGAATGTCACTGAAGCTTTGAGGAAATGGTTTGGTATGAGCACCCTCTTCCAACAAATTGTAAAGTAACCCAGAATACATATTCTTTTCCTTGTCTCTATGCATCTGTTGATCCAGTTCTCATGCTGAAGTTATTCCAGAACCATCATGCCTCATTTCATATTCATCCTTTCTTGTAGAACTCCTTCTCTATTCATAAATTTTCTTAGTTGATATACTTCTTGTCCATTCAGAAATCTTATTGGAGTTGTGCCACTGTTACATTTTATGAAGTTCATAAAGGCTATTTAATACTGTGGGACAAAAGTCTTACCATTTGACATTATGTCATATTGAAAAATGAAGAGTCATGAAGTGTTCAATTTATAAAAGTTAGAGTGAGACAGAAGAGCAGTGTTTAACAACATTAAAAAGGTGTGACTAGAGATCATTGACATATTGAAAGAATTATATGTACCCTCTTGATAATTAATGTAAAATTAAAATTATGTAAAAATAAAGAACAAGATACAGTTTTCTCCCTTCAGCTCCTGTATTGTGATATAGTAAAAAAATGTTTTAAAGATTTAAATTTAGACAGTACAATTTGCCCCAAGGGTTTCACATGGTCAGGGTACCTGCACTTGCATATAAACATATTCCCAAAAACCATTCACACAGTATATTCAATGGAAATGACAAACCACTTATTCTTGAGCCAAATGTGAATGACCATGGCCGAGAAACTTGGGTTCATGTTTTTTTCCCAGTGGCATGTTTCAAAGTCTCATGGACTGTGACAAAGCACAAACAAGTCATAAGCCATAACTCATGGCATTTTCAACTACACTTGTGGAAACCTCAGGAATCAGGTTGTGGCAAAGTGGGAAAATCTCTGCTGTGTGTTTCAGATACTGTCTGGTGACATGGAAAGCCTTCAGAGTCAGAGAAACTAGCATTCTAAGACACTCCAAAGATGTGACCTGCTTGTCACAGACATGCTGGCAGAAACCACAGTGGGCAATGACTCCTAGGGACACTATAGACAGCCCAGGGTAAATGGGCTTTGTCTCTGTGATGTTCCAAAGCTCCATGTTCACAGGAGCTCCAATCAGTTTGCCAAGTGCAGAATCTTTAACATGTGTTTGGCGTTGTTCTCTGAGAGCCTCGGTGCAGTGTCCTGTGTTTGCAAGCATAAACTTTGGTGCATGAGGAGGCCAAGTACTGTCTTACGACCTGTGGTGAAGAAGCCCATTCATAGATGTCTGGATGAGCAGGGCAGCAGTCTTTAAGAGAGGTGTCTAGTGCAGTCATTCTGATGTGGGTCTGACTTGATTCCACTCTCTGTTCTGACACTGAGTTTACATGTGACATGTTACATGAGTGTCACACCTGAAGCTAAATTAGAGAGAAAGCAGAGAGGCTGAAGAAAGCAAAAGCAGCAAATGAGAGAAACAGGTTTCTGAATCGAGCAGACCTGGAATCCTTGTTCAAATGGGCTTCCTGCATGTTTCCTCTCTGCTCTTCTACCTACAATATTTGAAACAATTTACTTTCTTTTTAACTTTCTATTTTCTTGGGCCGTCAGGCAACATAGCACTCATTTCATATTGAGTAGATAGTTGTGATTTTAAGGAAGATTGTTCTTCAGTTTCTAAGTTTTCGCAGCTCCTATTTCTTGGTCACACTTTGATTCCATCTTTTGCATTGGTTTTATTCCAGACCGCAGTTATAAATTAAAATCCACCTTGTAGAAGATGTCAGACAACAATATGGAATCTTTTTCACTTCCTTCCTGACAGAACTGTCCTTTTCCCATGTAACAAATATAACTTGGGCAAAGGACAGAAATTAGAAGCAAATTCATGAGAAGTCAGATGTCATAGATTATTGTGGACATAAATAAATCATTGATGTCACGATCAGAAATGGACAGTCTCTCTTGAAAATGATATGCTATTCCATTTTCCAACCTCAAGACCTGGTGAGACTGTCAAGGCCCCTTCTCATCACAAACTTCATTTCTGAAAGGGTAATTACATGCCAGTTCCTTCCCAGAACCAAACACTACCACTTCTTCTTATATTTAACTATCATAAATACCAATAGTTCTACAGCCACATCACATTGGGCCCATCACTTTCATGTCCAGCCATGGAGAACAAAGGAGTCCAATAGATGGAGGTTTCTGTGAGTCTATCCAGAAAATCTAGGGGACTCTAATTTGGACACTTGAAAAATATCATCTGTGTGGCTACTGCTGGCTCCCTGCCTACGCTGTTTAACATAGGCTAGGAACCCCATTCACCAAGGCTAGAACCCACATCAGTCATTGCCCAGTTTCACACAACTAATGGACTTTCTCAAACAGCTGAGAAAGATACCAGCTCTGAATCTCGAGCAGCCATATGCACAAGAATGCACATACCCTCACATACATGTGCACACTCATATATGCAAACACACATACACACCATACACACACAAACAAATAGAATAGAATTTAAAGATCTACCATTTGACAATTTCTTCCTATTTCCCTGCTGGCCTCTTAGTCAGCACAGCACAGAGATTTATGTACATCAATGTTTGTCATGGTGCTGTTCACTATGGCTCAGTCATAGGACCAGCCTAGGTGTCCAGCAACAGGGCAATGAATAATAGAGAAAATGGGTTCAACATCCACAATGGAAAACTTAAATCATATAAGAACAAAGGTATGCGTTCTTTGAAACACTGAATGGATCCCATGCCATCTAAGCTGTAGTAGGTTTGAAATAAACAAGTGTTTGTTGCCTATGAATAATGTCTGTCAGTTCTATTGGCACAACTTAGCTTTATAGAGTTTGCATTTTGCCAAATAGGTTTTCAAGATAAAAATTAAGTTGACGTGCATGCTATGCAATAAAAACATTAGTAAGAGGCAAGTTTGCAATACTTTCAATAGCTGTTACTAAATCATACTAACTGCATCCTTAAGTGGAATTTAAATTCCAAAACTGAAGTGGAGTATGTACCTCTGAACTCAAATTTGATATAGAAGAAAAAAGAAACATCAAAAAGAAGGAAAAAGAAAATAAATCTAGATTTCTCATTACTAAATAAAACTACCAAATATTTAAGCCATCTTTAGAAGTAAAATAGCCAGTAGAAATCATAAAAATATATATTACCATAATACAGTGACTAGTTATGTGTATATGTAAAATGGTTTATAAATAAACACAAGAATTAAAAATGTTAAGGGGGGTTTGGGATTTAGCTCAGTGGTAGAGCGCTTGCCTAGCAAGAGCAAGGCTCTGGGTTCGGTCCCCAGCTCCGAAAAAAAAAAAAAGAAAAAAAAATGATGTTAAGGAAAGAGCTGGACCCTCAGAAGTGCAGGCACTCCTTAGAAAACAGAGGAGACTACCCTCCGCCCACATTCCCAACTCAAGGGGGAATCGCATAGTGCCATCTGTGCCCCCAGGGAGCAGGGACCTAACAGCAGTCAGGAGCAGGACTCTTCTGATTACAGCCTGTGAGGAGAACTGAAAGACAGTCAAAAGGAGCACCTACACACTTGAGAGCAGAGCACTCTGCTCCCAAAACGGTAAAAGAAAACAGGAAAAGAGGTCGACAGGACTGCTGACACGCAGGCCTACTGGAGGGTAAACAACTAGCAGAAAAAGCAAGACAAGCTAACGCCAGAGACAATCTGATGGTGAGAGTCAAACATATGAACCGAAGAAACAGAAACCAAGACTACTTGGCATCATCAGAGCACAGTCCTCTCACCAAAGCAAATACTAGATATCCAAACACAACAGAAAAGCAAGATTTAGATTTAATATCATATTTTAGGATGATGCTGAAGGACTTTAAGAAGGACATAAATAACTCCCCTAAAGAAATACAGAACAACACAAGTAAACAGGTAGAAGCCTTTAAAGAAGAAACAAAAAAACCTTAAAGAATTATTGGAAAACACAAGCGAACAGGTAAAGATATTGAACAAAACTGTCCAGGAGGTAAAAAAGAAAATAGAAACAATAAAGAAAGCACAAAGGGAGACAACCCTGGAGATAAAAATCCTAGGGAGGAGACAAAGAATCATAGATGCAAGCATCACAAACAGAATACAAGAGAGAGAAGAGAGAATATCAGTGGCAGAAGATACCAGAGAAAACATTGACTCAACGGTCAAAAATAATATAAAAGGCAAAAAGGTCCTAGCCCAAAACATCCAGCAAATCCAGGACACAATAAGAAGATCAAACCTAAGGATAATAGGTATAGAAGAGAGTGAAGACTCCCAAATTAAAGGGCCAGTAAATATCTTCAATAAAATTATAGAAGAAAACTTCCCTAACCTGAAGAAAGAGATGCCCATAAACATACAAGAAGCCTACAGAATCCAAATAGATTGGACCAGAAGAGAAATTCCTCCTGTCACATAATAGTCAGAACACCAAATGAACAAAACAAAGAAAGAATGTTAAAAGCAGTAAGGGAAAAGATCAAGAGGCATATAAAGACAGACCTGTAAGAATGACAGGAGACTTCTCACCAGGGACAATGAAAGCCAGAAGATCCTGGGCAGATGCCATACAGACCCTAACAGAACACCAATCCCTGCCTAGGCTACTATATCCAGCAAAACTTTCAATGAGCATAGATGGAGAAACCAACATATTCCATGACAAAACCAAATTTACACAATATCTTTGTACAAATCCAGCCCTACAAATGATAATAGTTGGAAAACTCCAACACAAGGAGGGAAATTACCCCTGCAGAAAAAGCAAGAAATTAATCTTCTTGCAACAAACCTAGGAGAGACAAACAAACGTAATTCCACCTATAAATAAGAAAATAACAGGAAGCAACAACCATTATTTCTTAATATTTCTCAACATCAATGGACTGAATTCCACAATAAAAGACATAGGCTTGATATATAAGGGATACCCAGCACGTTGCTGCATACAGGAAACACACCTCAGAGACAAAGACAGACACTACCTCAGAGTAAAAGGCTGCAGAGCAATTTTCCAAGCAAATCACCCAAAGAAAAAAGCTGGACTAGCCATACTAATATTGAATAAAATCTACTTTCAACTAAAAGTGATCAAAAAAGATAAGGAAAGACATTTGATATTCATCAAAGGAAAATTCTACCAAGATGGACTCTCAATCCTAAATATCTTTGCTCCAAATGCAAGGGCACCTATACTTTCATAAAAGAAACCTTAATAAAGCTCAAATCACACATTACCCTCACACAATAATAGGAGGAGATTTTAACACCACACACTCATCAATAGACAGATGGAAAGAGAAACTAAACAGAGACAAAGAGAAACTCATAGACATTATGAACCAAATGGATTTAACAGATATTTATAGAGCATTACATCATTTATCAAAAGCGTATACCCTCTTCTCAACACCTCATGGTACCTTCTCCAAGTTTAACTATATAATTGGTCACAAAACAGGCCTCAACAGATACAGGAAGATAGAAATAATTCTATGCATACTATCAGATCACCACAAACTATGGCTGGTTTTCAATAAAAACAATAAAGACAGAACACCCACATATGCATGGAAGTTGAACAATGCTCTACTCAATGACAATTTGGTCAAGGAAGAAATAAAAAAATTAAAGACTTCTTAGAATTTAATGAAAATGAAGATACAACATACCCAAATTTATGGAACGCAATGAAAGCTGTGTTGAGAGGAAAACATATAGCTCTGAGTGCCTGTAAAAGAAACAGGAGAGAGCATACATGAGAAGTTTGAAAGTACACATAAAAGCTCTAGAACAAAAAAAAATTACACCCAAGAGGAGTAGAAAGCAGGAAGTAATCAAACTCAGGGCTGAAGTCAACCAAGAAGAAACAAATAGGACTATACAAAGAATCAACAAAGCCAAGAACTTGTTCTTTCAGAAAATCAACGAGATACATTAAACCCTTAGCCAGTCAAACCAGAGGGCACAGAGAGAGTAGTGAAATTAACAATTCAGAAATGAAAAGCAAGACAAAACAACAGCATCTTAGGAAATTCAAAAATCATCAGACTCTACTACAAAAGACTGTATTCAACAAAACTGGGAAATCTAGATGAAATAGACAATTTTCTAGACAAATATCAAGTACCAAAGTTGAATCAGGAACAGGTAAAACATCTAAAAAAAACCCATAACTCCAAAAGAAATAGAGGTAGTTATTAAATGCATTCCAACCAAAAGGAGCCAAGGACCAGATGGGTTTAGTGCAGAATTTTATCAGACCTTCATAGAAGACCTCATACCAATACTGTCCAAACTATTCCATGAAATAGAAACAGACTGAGCACTACCAAATGCCTTCTGTGGAGCCACAATTACTCTTATAAATAAACCACACAGACTCAATCAAGAGAAAGAATGTCAAACCAAACTCCCTTATGAATATCGACACAAAATACTCAATAAAATTCTTGCAAATTGAATGCAAGAACATTAAAAGGATATTCCATCATAATGAAGTAGGCTTCATCCCAGCGACACAGGGATGGTTCAATATACAGAAATCCAACAACGTAACCTACTATATAAACAAACTCAAAGATAAAAACCACATGAACATTTCATTAGATGCTGAGTAAGCATTTGACAAAATTTAATACCACTACATGATAAAAGTCCTGGAAAGATCATACCTAAACATAGTAAAAGCAATAAACAGCAGACCAGTAGCTAACATCATACTAAATAGAGAGAAAAAAATTGAAGCAATCCAACTAAAATCAGGGACTAGACAAGGCTGTCAACTCTCTCCCTACTTACTCAATATAGTACTCTAGGTCCTAGCCTGAGCAATCTGTCAACAAAGGAGGTCAAAGGGATACAAATTGGAAAGGAAGAGTTCAAAATATCACTATTTGCAGATTATATGCTGGTATACTTACGTTACCCCAAAAGTTCCACCTGAGAACTACTAAACCGGATTAACAACTTCAGAAAAGTGGCTGGGTATAAAATTAATGCAAACAAATCAGTAGCCTTGCTCTACTCAAAGGATAAACAGGCTGAGAAAGAAACTAGGAAAATGACACCCTTACCAATAGTCTCAAATTATATAAAATACCTCGGTGTGACTTGAACCAAGCCAGTGAAAGACCTGAATGACAAAAACTTCAAGTCTCTAAAGAAAGAAATTGAAGAAGATCTCAAAAGATGGAAAGAACTCCCATGCTCATGGATTGACAGGATTAATATAGTAAAAATGGACATTTTGCCAAAAGCAAACTACAAATTCAATGCAATCCACATCAAAATTCCAACTCAATTCTTCATAGGGAGAGAAAGAGCAATTTGCAAATTCATTTGGAATGACAAAAACCAGAATAGTGAAAACTATCCACAACAATAAAAGAACCTCTGGGGGAATCACCATCCCTGACCTCAAGCAGTATTACAGAACAATAGTCATAAAAACTGTATGGTATTGGTACAGAGACAGGCAGGTAGATCAGTGAAATAGAATTGAAGACTCACAAACATGTCTGACATTATATGTTACTTGAACTTTATCCCTTATAGCTTTTAATATCACACCTATGTTCTGTCTCTTTAAAGTTTGATTATTACATGACCAGGGAATTTTCTCATTTGGTCCTATCTATTTGGTGTTCGGTAAGCTTCTTGTACCTGTACAGGCATTTACTTTTTAGGCTAAGAAAAGGTTCTTCTATAATTTTGTTGAAAATACAATCTGGGATTTGAACAAGGATTATTCTCCTTCTAATCCTATTATTCTTATGTGCTGTGCTTCCTGGATATTTTGTTTCAGGAATTTTTTAGATGTAATATATTCTGTCACTAATGTATCCATTTCTCCAACACCTGAGATGCTGCTCTCTTGCATCTCCATCTCTTGAATTCTGTTGCTGATGCCTGCATCTGTACTTCCCCTTTACTTACCTAGATCTTTCAGTTACACAAATCCCTCTGTGTTTACTTTATTGGTTCACGTTCTATTTTCAGGTCTTACATAGCTTTATTTATGCCCTCCAACTATTTGGTTTCTTTCCTTTACTGCCTTGGCTTTCGTTATGGTATGTACTCATTCCCTCTTTAAGGACATATATCATCTCCATAAAGTTAGTTTTAAGGTATTTTTCCAAGTTCACCTGTGTTGGAATAGGCAGACATGCTAGAGTAGTGTACCTGGACATGGGTGGTGACCTATGGCCTTAAGTGTTGTTGAATGTGTTCTTGTACTGCCATCTAGGCATCTGGGTTTGGCATGATTACAGGTTGAGGCACAAATTTCTGAGTTTGTCTTTGCTAGGTGTGTGTTTTGATCCTTATTTTCTGTTTTCTCTCTTGTCTTTTGGCCAGTATGTCCATTGGTAGAGGATGTTATCTCCACCAACATTGGGATACATTTCTGGTGGTACCTGGGATAGATTCTGGTAGAGCAGGGTCAAAAGAAGATATACATTTTATTTTTTAGATATCAGCCTAACAATTTGAAAAGCTCAGGTTAGGAAAACTATCTTTCAGGCCTAGAGAGGAAGTGATAGCTAAAATGACCTCACACACTCAGACACTGGTCAAGCAGATTTCCTCATATCAACACAGTCTCCACACTGTGGCTCCCATGGAATTACCCAGAGTCCCTTGCAAAGGTTTTGAGCTTCCCTGTGATTTGTCATTTCCATTATGTGATGGTTGGCACTTTTTTATGGGCAGATTTTTGCTGTGTATAAGCTTCTGTTATGAAAAATTCTGTTTCTATTGCATTTCTATGACATGAACATATTGCACCATGGGTTTACCACTTTTCTATTACATAAGATTTCTTTGATGACACTAATTTTTATTTCTCTCCTCCAACAGAGATCCTCTTAGATCAGTTTAGGATCCTACCAAGCCTACCATTTCCAAGATGGAAAACTTCACGCAGGGCATAGGGCAGGCTAGTGGCATTGAGATGGAATATTATCACCTTGACAGCTGCATTGGAGGCTGGATATCCACAAATTACTGGACGTCCTTTCCTGACCCCATGCAGGGCCCAAGACAGCTGAGTCCTAACAATGCCTGGTCAGTTGCCTTAAGTGCTAAACACAGCCTGGACTACGTCAGGACCTCTGTCAACCAAACTTGATGCAGCTGCCCAAGACCAGCAGCTATGGGGAAGGACCCCATTCCTTTCCCTGTCCGCTGCCAATGTCCATGCAGGAATGTACTTTAATCAAGTAGGGAAGGATTCAAGACACTCTCCCATCTGTAGGCTAAATCCCTCAGTACCAAAGAGGGCAGAGTCAGGAGCTGGCCTGTGTGAACACAGGACACTGTGGAACCAGAGGATGGCATGGGAACAGTGACATGTTGTTGGAAAGAGAAACCTTTAGCATTCAGAAAAAGTTCAGTACAATTTGGCTGCAGACCAAGAGTGCAGAGTTGGCTCTGTCTTCCACCCTGTGTAGACTAGCTCTGACTAAAGTGTCCTTCACTGTGACTGCACAACCGCCTACAGCTTAAGGCAGAGAGTGACGTTTAAACTGGGACTTTTGCTCAGATGTTGGCAGTCAAGATTTACATTTTCATCTAAGACATTTGCATTTATAGACCATTCTGTAACTTTCAGGTCTTTGTTTAAAATGAAACAAACATTTACACTGAAGGCAGCTCTAAAGAATATGGGTTCTGACTTAACTTACAGCAGAACATGGACTGGTGAACTTGGAGGAGGACAAGATGTCACAAGAGGAATGAAGGCTCGGGGTTATCCTGTGTTTACAATACAGCAGCTGAAACCCAAGCTCCAAGTGCATGCCTATGATGGCTGCTGAAACATTAGATGAACACAAAGAGTAAGAGGAGAGAGAGAGAATTGTGAAGTGAATATAGTTCTGAGCATACAATGACTGACTCACGTTAGGATGATTTTTATTTATGACAGTGTTATTCAGGGTTATTTTTAATACTGGTTATGATTTTTTTCACTATAGCAAAACTGAAGGTTAAATCAAGCTTTGGCAGAAGTTTCTGGTACGTTCCCTGGCTCTCCTAGTTACATTTTTCTTTAAAGTCCCAGAGGGGAGTAATCAACAAAAACCTTTATCTAGTAATGAGCCAAGTCCAGCCAGGAATGACATCACTTGCCTCCTTTTCCCTGTGCACTTAATCAGCTTCTGTCTCTTGCCCATTGTGACCCAGACTGCAGCAGCATCTGATGGTAAGTCCACCTGACAGGAGAGTCTGCACAGCACAGCGTGGGCACTAGACTCTGTTCCTTCCTCACAGAATCTCTTTTATCCTCAATTCTTTATTGCCTTTTTATTATCAGGAGAAAGAAATTCTGCCTCCTCCTCCTAATCAGTGTTGGTTTTTCCAGACAGTGTTTGTCTGTGTCACCCTGGCTGCCTTAGAACTCAGTCTGTAGACCAGGATGGTGTTAAACACAGATCTACATGCCTCTTCCTCCCAGTGCTGGGATCAAAGGTGTACACTAGCACACCCAGAATGGTCTTAAAGATTCTGTTTAGTGCTTCCTTACTGAGAATTTTCTGTATATTATGAATGAAGCAGTATGTGTTCCATACACACACACACACACACACACACACACACACACACACACACACACACACGTGTTCACAAAAACACGAGTCTTGCCTTGAGTATGCTGATAATACCTGCCTCAGTCTCACAAGTACTAGGATTGCTGTAGTAATCTGTTCCACAGCCACCCTTCCTTCTGCATTCTTTTTTTTTACTTTTTTTTTTTATTAACTTGAGTATTTCTTATATACTTTTCGAGTGTTATTCCCTTTCCCGGTTTCCGGGCAAACATCCTCCTCCCCCCTCCCCTTCCTTATGGGTGTTCCCCTCCCAGCTCTCCCCCCATTGCCGCCCTCCCCCCAACAGTCTAGTTCACTGGGGGTTCAGTCTTAGCAGGACCCAGGGCTTCCCCTTCCACTGGTGCTCTTACTAGGATATTCATTGCTACCTATGAGGTCAGAGTCCAGGGTCAGTCCATGTATAGTCTTTAGGTAGTGGCTTAGTCCCTGGAAGCTCTGGTTGCTTGGCATTGTTGTACATATGGGGTCTCGAGCCCCTTCAAGCTCTTCCAGTTCTTTCTCTGATTCCTTCAACGGGGGTCCTATTCTCAATTCAGTGTTTTGCTGCTGGCATTCGCCTCTGTACCTCCTGCATTCTTAAGCATTCACATGACAATGCATTTATTTCAAAAATAAATTGGTTTATTGATTTCAACTGTGGGGAAGTTTTGAGAGTTACATTAATTCAAAAATAATTGTCTTCATTTTATTGAAGTTTTACCATATGAAGCATACAGTGACTGATCTAAAGTAAAACCATACCTCTCTACAGGAGTAATGTTTCCCATAGAACCACTCAGGTGCACACGCTGTTCCTACTCACAGGGTAAGCACTCACTTTGTCAGTGACTGTATGACATGAGGCAGATGCCTGAGACCCTGAGCTTCTACTTCTATGGTGAGTCTCATGGAAGCAACAGGGAGGAACAGGGATGCTGCTGGCTTGGGATGCTGCTCTGCCATTGCTCTGCCTGCACTGTTAGCAATGCAAAGGGTTCACATTGCACAAAGCTGTTCACATGGCAACAAATGACACACAGTAAGGACAAGACAGCAGCTAATCCCTTCCCTACTTCACACCACATTCCTGATCTCACTGATGATCATGGTCCCCATTTAAAAGAGAGCTCTGATTTTCCCAGCATACCTCCTGCCCCTCACCTGCCTCCTGACCTCCACTCACCCAGCAGATAGGGTTCAGGGCTTCTCACAGCCTGGGGCTCCCTCGCTGTCTTTTTCACTGTGTCCACCATCATAAACTGAGTCAGCAGATAAACATAAGGTGAGTGTTGAAAATCTTACATTGTTGAAGAGATCTGAGTTTCCTTTCACAAATATATGTCTGTAAAATGGAAATCTATCTCGTTTCTTCCTGTCTCCAAGTCTATGTCCTGTCTGTATCTCTGTCCATCTCTTCTCAGAGGTCTCAGATATGACTGGCATGTATGTGAAGGCATCAGGAAGCTTGCCTTTCTCTGCTCCTTGAGCAGCTCAGGCACTACGTGACATTTCAACACCTCAGTAAATAGTCTGCTTTGCTGTTTTCACTGTTAGAATCTTGACACAGATGTAACATGTTCCTAAGAGTTGTGATTGCTCTCTCAACAACCCATCTCTTGAAAATATTGAAAACATCCCAGAAAGTGTAGATTTCATTTCCTTCCTATGGCCTATAGTTACCGAAATGTACTATCTACTCAGTAATGAATAAATAAATGAATAAATACAATAAAAACATTTAAAAATCTCTCTTTTAAAGTACAGTGAACCTGGTCAGAAAGGATGGATGCATTCTGTGGGATGCTAATTCTCACTGTGTTGTACCTATTTAAACCTTCCAACTTAATTGACATTTAAGTACTATTTTCCCAGCATTGGTGAAAACTGACCTTGTTCAGTGAAATCAAGGTTAATGTGTCCCTGGATTTCTCAGCATCTAACACAAAGGCAGGGGGAGTGTGGAGTGAAGGTTTCTATGAACTGCTCCAGGAACTTCTCAGGGCTGTGTTCTTTGCACTCAGACTCCATGAGGAAGTGGCTGCCACTCCTTGGAGATGCTGCTGCCACACTCTGGCCCGGCCAGAGTGACTGCTAAACGCTCAGTCTCCTGATGAAGCTTAGAGCAAATGGACAAGTTGTGAGGAGATGAACTAGGAGAAGCAGAGGCCAGAAGAGGTGGGACTTCCAATTAACTGTGTCTAACCAGTGTTGGATGAAAAACACATTATGTGTATTACCGTGTCTACATTTTGATATGAATATGCTTATTTGAATGTATATTTAAAGACCATTTATTTATCACAACAAAGTTACAGGACTATACAAATTCACTGGAAATAGATGGTATGCAGTACTCAACTTAGATCTTGGACCACATTATTTTAAAAACACATTCCTCAATGAATGTTAAACAGGGGAGTACAAGCGATGTTATGCTAGGAGAAGAAGCTCTACAGTGGTCTTTAAGACCAACTTGTATATTCATTAACATCTAAATAATGGGTCTGTTTGGTTATTTGTGTGCATCCCACTTACACTGGTTTTTGTTGATGCATTTTTCTTTGTAATTCACTATTTTTCTTGAGAGCAAAATGTTGTCTTGCAATTATCAAAAACTTGTTGATAGGGGACACTATTTGTCATGAGGAAAAACCATGACCATGGACTGTGTCAGCTCTACTCTGAGTGGTGATGGCTCCAACCAGAGACAGATGTGAATTATTAATTTCTTAAATTGCTTTCAGTATAGGTAGATTATCATTTTCAAATCTACAGGCCGAGAAAATTTCTCGGCATAGTAGGCTTATGTGAACATCAATAAGCAGTCACTAACCATAAACCTTCTTGGTTGCCTAGGAGACAAACATGGACATCAACACCTGGATGAACAACTACACCGGACAATCAGGTTTCACCCTGGTGGGATTCTTAAGTCAATCCAAACACCCGGCCCTGCTTGCTGTTGTCATATTTATGGTTTTCCTGATGGCCTTGTCTGGGAACGCCCTCCTGATCCTGCTGATACTCTCTGACACACACCTCCACACACCCATGTACTTTTTTATCAGCCAGCTGTCCCTCATGGACATGATGTGCATTTCTGTCACTGTACCCAAGATGCTCATGAACCAGATGCTGGAGAACTACAGGATCTCAGCTGCTGCCTGTGGGATGCAGATGTTCCTCTACCTGACACTAGCAGGTTCAGAATTCTTGCTTCTAGCTGCCATGTCTTATGACCGCTATGTGGCCATCTGCCATCCACTCCGGTATCATGTCCTCATGAACCACAGGGTGTGTATCCTCCTGGTATATTCCTGTTGGCTCCTGGGATCCTTAGATGGCTTCATATTCACCCCTGTCACCATGACCTTCCCATTCTGTGGGTCACGGGAGATCTATCAGTTCTACTGTGAGGTTCTGGCTGTGACAAAGCTCTCCTGCTCAGACACCTGGCTCTATGAGACCTTAATGTATGTGTGCTGTGTGATCATGCTTCTCATCCCTGTGACAGTCATTTCAGGATCCTACTCATCCATCCTCCTCACTGTTCTCAGGATGAACTCAACAGAGGGCAGGAAGAAGGCTCTTGCAACATGCTCCTCCCACATGACTGTGGTCATCATCTTCTATGGCACTGCTATCTATAACTACATGCTCCCTGCCTCCCTCCACACTCCTGAGAAGGACATGGTGGTGTCTGTGTTTTATACCATACTCACACCACTGTTGAACCCACTAATATATAGTTTTAGGAATAAGAATGTCACTGAGGCTATGAGGAAATGGTTTGGTATGAGCACCCTCTTCCAACAAATTGTAAAGTAACCCAGAATACATATTCTTTTACTTGTCACTATACATCTGTTGATCTAGGTCTCATGCTGAAGTTATTCCAGTTCCATCATGCCTCATTTCATATTCATACTTTCTTGTAGAACTCTTTCTCTATTCTTAAATTTCTTTGTTGATATACTTCTTGTCCATTCAGAAATCTTATTGGAGTTGTGCCACTGTTACATTTTATGAAGTTCATAATGGCTGTTTAATATTGTGGGACAAAAGTCTTACCATTTGACATTATGTCATATTGTAAATTGAAGAGTCATGAAGTGTTCAATTTATAAAAGTTAGAGTGAGACAGAAGAACAGTGTTTAACATCATTAAAATGGGGTGACTAGAGATCATTGGCATATTGAAAGAATTATGTGTACCCTCTTGATAATTAATGTAAAATTAAAATTATGTAAAAATAAAGAACAAGATACAGATTTCTCCCTTCAGCTCCTGTACTGTGATATAGTAAAAATAATGTGTTAGAGATTTAAATGTGGATAGTTCTATTTGCCCAAAGGGTTTCAAATGGTCAGAGTACCTGCAATTGCATATAAATATATTCTCCAAAAACAATCACACAGTATATTTAATTGAAATGAAAAACCACTTATTCTTGAGCCAAATGTGAATGACCACAGCCCTGGAACTTGGGTTCATGTTTTTCCATATGACTTGTTTCAAAGTCTCATGGGTTGTTACAGAGCACGAACAAGTCATTAGCCATAACTCAAGGCATTTTCAACTCCAATTGTGGAAACCTCAGGATTCAGGTTGTGGCAAACTGGGAAAATCTCTGCTGTGGTTCTTACATGAGGTCTGGTGACATGGAAAGCCTTCAGAGTCAGGAAGCTAGCATTCTAAGAAGCCAATACATTCAAACATGTGACCTGCTTGTCAAACACATGCTGGCAGACAGAGGGCAATGAATGGCTTGTAAGAACACTATTGACATTCCAGGGTAAGTGGGCTCTGTCTCTGTGACGTTCAAAAGTTCCATGTTCACAGGAACTCCAATCAGTTTGCCAAGTGCAGAATCTTTAACATGTGTTTGGCATTGTTCTCTGAGATCCTCAACACAGTGTCCCGTGTTTGCCAAGCATAAACCTTGGTGCATGAGGAGGCCAAGTACTGTCTTATGCAAGTGTCTGGATGAGCAGGGCAGCAGTCTTTAAGAGTGGTGTCTAGTGCAGACATTCTGATGTGGGTCTGACTTGATGCCACTCTCTGTTCTGACATGAGTTTACATGTGACATGTTACATGAGTGTCATACCTAAAACTAAATTAGAGAGAAAGCAGTGAGGCCAAAGAAAGCAAAAGAAGCGAATGAGAGAAACAGGTTTCTGGATCGACCAGAACTGGAAATCCTTGTTCAAACGGGCTTCCTGCATGTTTCTTCTCTGCTCTTCTACCTACAATATTTGAAATAATTTACTTTCTTGTTAACGTTATATTCTCTTGGGCTGTCAAGCTACATAGCAGTAATTTCATATGGAGTGGATAGTTCTGATGCTAAGGAAGATTGCTCTTCAGTTTCTATCTTTTTGAAACTCCTATTTTTTGGTGGTAGATTGATTCCATCTTTTGCATTGGTTTTATACCAGACCGCAGTTATAAATTAAAATCCACCTTGTAGAAGATGTCAGACAACATGGAATCTTCTTCACTTCCTTCCTGACAGAACTGTCCTTTTCCCGTGTAGCAAATACTACTAGGGCTAAGGACAGAAACTATAATGCAAATTCATGAGAAGTCAGATCTCATAGATTATTGTGGTTTTAAATAAATCATTTATGTTATAATCAGAAACGGACATTCTCTCTTGAAAATGTTATGCTACTCCATTTTAGTGCTTCCAACCTCAAGACCTGGTGAGAGTGTCAAGGCCCCGTCTATTCACAAACTTAATTTCTGAAAGGGTAATTACATGCCAGCTCCTTTCCAGAACCAAACACTGCCACTTCTTATATTTAATGCTTCACCTAAAAATACCATCAGTTCTACAGTCAGATCACCTGGACCCATCACTCTCATGTCCAGCCATGGAGAACAAAGAAGTCCAGTACATAGAGGCTCCTGTGAGCCTATCCAGAAATTCTAGTAGATTTTAATTTGGAGATTTAAAAAATATCATCTGTTCTGGATACTGCTGGCTCCCTGCATAGCCTGTTTAACATAGGCCAGGTCCACAATTCAACAAGGAAGCCATATCAGTCATTGCCCCAGTTTCAGATGAGCAGTGGACTTTCTCAAAGAGCTGAGAAAGATACCAGCTCTTAATCTCAAGCAGCCATACACACAATAATGCATACACTCTCACACACATGTGCCCACCCATACATGCAAACACACTTACACACCATACACACAAAAGCAAAAAGAATAGAATTTAAAGATCTACCATTTGATAATGTCTTCCTATTTCCCTGCTGGCCTCTAAGTCAGTACTGCACAGAGTTAAGTGTACATCAATGTTTCTCACTGGGCTAGTCACTTTGGCTCAGTCATGGGACGAGCCTAGGTGTCCAGAAACAAGGCAATAGACAATAGAGAAAATGGGTTCTACATCCACAATGGAAAACTTAAACCATATAAGAGCAAAGTCATGAGTTATTTGAAAATACCGCATGTATATCATGCCATCAAAGTTGTTGTAGCATTGAAATAAACAAGTCTATGTTTCCTATGAATAATGCCTGTCTATTCTATTTGCACATCTTAGCTTAATAGGGATTGGCTTTTGTCAACTAGATTTTCAAGATAAAAATTAAGTTAACATGCATGCTATACACTAAAAACCTTAATAAGAGGTTAGTTTGCAGTAGTTTCAATAGCTGCTACTAAATCATACTAACTGTGTCCTTAAGTGGAATTTAAATTACAAAACTGAAGTGCAGTATGTACCTCTGAACTCAAATTTTCTTTAGAAGAACAAAGAAAAATCAAAAAGAAAGAAAAAGAAAACAAATGAAGATTTCTCATTACTAGATAAAAATACCAAATATTTAAGCCATCTTTAGAAGTGAAACAACCAATAGAAATCATAAAACTATGTATTACCACAAATTCAGTGACTAGTTACTACTACATAGTTAATGTGTATATGTGAAATGGTTTATAAATAAATACAAGAATAAAAATGATGTTAAAAAGAGAGTTAGACCCTCAGAAGTGCAGATAATCCTTAGATACCAGAGTTAGACAGCAGAGAGGCATGCTGGATGAATCTTGTTCTACTTAATAAATATTGATTGCTAGTGGTCCTGCATTTAGTAGAACTCTGGAAATTTCTTTATTGTTGAATATTAAAAATCTTATGTGCTTCTTAAATGACAAGTACACTGTATATAGTTTTAATACCCTTCAGGTTTTACAACTTCTTCATATAACATTCAATCACTTGTACAATTAGCCACAAAATATATAGCCTAGTGGAATTGTTTTTAATAATAGTGTTAATGGTGAGGAAGAAATGACATCAATTCAAATAAAGCACATAGAAAAGTTCTGTCACCTGAAACAGGAATATTTAGGAATATGGCAGCAGTTGCATTTTCATCGTTGTAGTATAAGAATTTCTCATTATTAATGAAGCACATGTGAAAATAAACCTGAAATCTGCCTTTCTAATTTTAGAAACTTTATTGAATAATTGTGGCTTATTATTATGATATAATACATAAATAAGTTTATTTTATTGTATATAAATTTTTATTTGTTCCTATTTAAGCCGTTTTATACTGTGAAACACTTCTTTGTATTGAGATATCATTTTTTATGTCTGCATACATGAATGAGCATGTATACATATATGTACAGTTATATGCATAGGGGTTAAGTGTATAATTCTGGGTATAAAAGTCACAGAAAGATAAGGCCTCTGGGCTCCCGTGGGGGAGGGCCCAGGAGCGGCAGGACACCTCCCTGAGACACCGCCGGAACCTGAAAGAAACAGACCGGATAAACAGTTCTCTGCACCCAAATCCCGTGGGAGGGAGAGCTAAACCTTAGAGAGGCAGACAAGCCTGGGAAACCAGAAGAGACTGCTCCCTGCACGCACATCTCGGACGCCAGAGGAAAAAGCCAAAGACCATCTGGAACCCTGGTGCACTGAAGCTCCCGGAAGGGGCAGCACAGGTCTTCCTGGTTGCTGCCGCTGCAGAGAGCCCCTGGGCAGCACCCCACGAGTGAACCTGAGCCTCGGGACCACAGGTAAGACCAAATTTTCTGCTGCAAGAAAGCTGCCTGGTGAACTCAAGACACAGGCCCACAGGAACAGCTGAAGACCTGTAGAGAGGAAAAACTACACGCCCGAAAGCAGAACACTCTGTCCCCATAACTGACTGAAAGAGAGGAAAGCAGGTCTACAGCACTCCTGACACACAGGCTTATAGGACAGTCTAGCCACTGTCAGAAATAGCAGAACAAAGTAACACTAGAGATAATCTGATGGCGAGAGGCAAGCGCAGGAACCCAAGCAACAGAAACCAAGACTACATGCCATCATCGGACCCCAATTCTCCCACCAAAACAAACATGGAATATCCAAACACACCAGAAAAGCAAGACCTAGTTTCAAAATCATATTTGATCATGATGCTGGAGGACTTCAAGAAAGACATGAACACACTTAGGGAAACACAGGAAAACATTAATAAACAAGTAGAAGCCTACAGAGAGGAATCGCATAAATCCCTGAAAGAATTCCAGGAAAACACAATCAAACAGGTAAAGGAATTAAAAATGGAAATAGAAGCAATCAAGAAAGAACACATGGAAACAACCCTGGGTATAGAAAACCAAAAGAAGAGACAAGGAGCTGTAGATACAAGCTTCACCAACAGAATACAAGAGATGGAAGAGACAATCTCAGGAGCAGAAGATTCCATAGAAATCATTGACTCAACTGTCAAAGATAATGTAAAGCGGAAAAAGCTACTGGTCCAAAACATACAGGAAATCCAGGACTCAATGAGAAGATCAAACCTAAGGATAATAGGTATAGAAGAGAGTGAAGACTCCCAGCTCAAAGGACCAGTAAATATCTTCAACAAAATCATAGAAGAAAACTTCCCTAACCTAAAAAAAGAGATACCCATAGACATACAAGAAGCCTACAGAACTCCAAATAGATTGGACCAGAAAAGAAACACCTCCCGTCACATAATTGTCAAAACACCAAACGCACAAAAAAAAGAAAGAATATTAAAAGCAGTAAGGGAAAAAGGTCAAGTAACATATAAAGGGAGACCTATCAGAATCACACCAGACTTCTCGCCAGAAACTATGAAGGCCAGAAGATCCTGGACTGATGTCATACAGACCCTAAGAGAACACAAATGCCAGCCCAGGTTACTGTATCCAGCAAAACTCTCAATTAACATTGATGGAGAAACCAAGATATTCCATGACAAAACCAAATTTACACAATATCTTTCTACAAATCCAGCACTACAAAGGATAATAAATGGTAAAGCCCAACATAAGGAGGCAAGCTATACCCTAGAAGAAGCAAGAAACTAATCATCTTGGCAACAAAACAAAGAGAATGAAAGCACACAAACATAACCTCACATCCAAATATGAATATAAAGGGAAACAATAATCACTATTCCTTAATATCTCTCAATATCAATGGCCTCAACTCCCCAATAAAAAGACATAGATTAACAAACTGGATACGCAACGAGGACCCTGCATTCTGCTGCCTACAGGAAACACACCTCAGAGACAAAGACAGACACTACCTCAGAGTGAAAGGCTGGAAAACAACTTTCCAAGCAAATGGTCAGAAGAAGCAAGCTGGAGTAGCCATTCTAATATCAAATAAAATCAATTTCCAACTAAAAGTCATCAAAAAAGATAAGGAAGGACACTTCATATTCATCAAAGGAAAAATCCACCAAGATGAACTCTCAATCCTAAATATCTATGCCCCAAATACAAGGGCACCTACATATGTAAAAGAAACCTTACTAAAGCTCAAAACACACATTGCACCTCACACAATAATAGTGGGAGATTTCAACACCCCACTCTCATCAATGGACAGATCATGGAAACAGAAATTAAACAGTGATGTCAACAGACTAAGAGAAGTCATGAGCCAAATGGACTTAACGGATATTTATAGAACATTGTATCCTAAAGCAAAAGGATATACCTTCTTCTCAGCTCCTCATGGTACTTTCTCCAAAATTGACCATATAATTGGTGAAAAAACGGGCCTCAACAGGTACAGAAAGATAGAAATAATCCCCTGCGTGCTATCGGACCACCACAGCCTAAAACTGGTCTTCAAGAACAATAAGGGAAGAATGCCCACATATACGTGGAAATTGAACAATGCTCTACTCAATGATAACCTGGTCAAGGAAGAAATAAAGAAAGAAATGAAAAACTTTTTAGAATTTAATGAAAATGAAGATACAACATACTCAAACTTATGGGACACAATGAAAGCTGTACTAAGAGGAAAACTCATAGCGCTGAGTGCCTGCAGAAAGAAACAGGAAAGAGCATATGTCAGCAGCTTGACAGCACACCTAAAAGCTCTAGAACAAAAAGAAGCAAATACACCCAGGAGGAGCAGAAGGCAGGAAATAATCAAACTCAGAGCTGAAATCAACCAAGTAGAAACAAAAAGGACCATAGAAAGAATCAACAGAACCAAAAGTTGGTTCTTTGAGAAAATCAACAAGATAGATAAACCCTTAGCCAGACTAACGAGAGGACACAGAGAGTGCGTCCAAATTAACAAAATCAGAAATGAAAAGGGAGACATAACTACAGATTCAGAGGAAATTCAAAAAATCATCAGATCTTACTATAAAAACCTATATTCAACAAAATTTGAAAATCTTCAGGAAATGGACAATTTCCTAGACAGATACCAGGTATCGAAGTTAAATCAGGAACACATAAACCAGTTAAACAACCCCATAACTCCTAAGGAAATAGAAGCAGTCATTAAAGGTCTCCCAACCAAAAAGAGTCCAGGTCCAGACGGGTTTAGTGCAGAATTCTATCAAACCTTCATAGAAGACCTCATACCAATATTAACCAAACTATTCCACAAAATTGAAACAGATGGAGCACTACCGAATTCCTTCTATGAAGCCACAATTACTCTTATACCTAAACCACACAAAGACCCAACAAAGAAAGAGAACTTCAGACCACTTTCCCTTATGAATATCGACGAAAAATACTCAATAAAATTCTGGCAAACCGAATTCAAGAGCACATCAAAACAATCATCCACCATGATCAAGTAGGCTTCATCCCAGGCATGCAGGGATGGTTTAATATACGGAAAACCATCAACGTGATCCATTATATAAACAAACTGAAAGAACAGAACCACATGATCATTTCATTAGATGCTGAGAAAGCATTTGACAAAATTCAACACCCCTTCATGATAAAAGTCCTGGAAAGAATAGGAATTCAAGGCCCATACCTAAACTTAGTAAAAGCCATATACAGCAAACCAGTTGCTAACATTAAACTAAATGGAGAGAAACTTGAAGCAATCCCACTAAAATCAGGGACTAGACAAGGCTGCCCACTCTCTCCCTACTTATTCAATATAGTTCTTGAAGTTCTAGCCAGAGCAATCAGACAACAAAAGGAGATCAAAGGGATACAGATCGGAAAAGAAGAGGTCAAAATATCACTATTTGCAGATGACATGATAGTATATTTAAGTGATCCCAAAAGTTCCACCAGAGAACTACTAAAGCTGATAAACAACTTCAGCAAAGTGGCTGGGTATAAAATTAACTCAAATAAATCAGTTGCCTTCCTCTATACAAAAGAGAAACAAGCCAAGAAAGAAATTAGGGAAACGACACCCTTCATAATAGACCCAAATAATATAAAGTACCTCGGTGTGACTTTAACCAAGCAAGTAAAAGATCTGTACAATAAGAACTTCAAGACACTGAAGAAAGAAATTGAAGAAGACCTCAGAAGATGGAAAGATCTCCCATGCTCATGGATTGGCAGGATTAATATAGTAAAAATGGCCATTTTACCAAAAGCAATCTACAGATTCAATGCAATCCCCATCAAAATACCAATCCAATTCTTCAAAAAGTTAGACAGAACAATTTGCAAATTCATCTGGAATAACAAAAAACCCAGGATAGCTAAAGCTATCCTCAACAATAAAAGGACTTCAGGGGGAATCACTATCCCTGAACTCAAGCAGTATTACAGAGCAATAGTGATAAAAACTGCATGGTATTTGTACAGAGACAGACAGATAGACCAATGGAATAGAATTGAAGACCCAGAAATGAACCCACACACCTATGGTCACTTGATTTTTGACAAAGGAGCCAAAACCATCCAATGGAAAAAAGATAGCAGTTTCAGCAAATGGTGCTGGTTCAACTGGAGGGCAACATGTAGAAGAATGCAGATCGATCCGTGCTTATCACCCTGTACAAAGCTTAAGTCCAAGTGGATCAAGGACCTCCACATCAAACCAGATACACTCAAACTAATAGAAGAAAAACTAGGGAAGCATCTGGAACACATGGGCACTGGAATAAATTTCCTGAACAAAACACCAATGGCTTATGCTCTAAGATCAAGAATCGACAAATGGGATCTCATAAAACTACAAAGCTTCTGTAAGGCAAAGGACACTGTGGTTAGGACAAAACGGCAACCAACAGATTGGGAAAAGATCTTTACCAATCCTACAACAGATAGAGGCCTTATATCCAAAATATACAAAGAACTCAAGAAGTTAGACTGCAGGGAAACAAATAACCCTATTAAAAAATGGGGTTCAGAGCTAAACAAAGAATTCACAGCTGAGGAATGCCGAATGGCTGAGAAACACCTAAAGAAATGTTCAACATCTTTAGTCATAAGGGAAATGCAAATCAAAACAACCCTGAGATTTCACCTCACACCAGTGCGATTGGCTAAGATCAAAAACTCAGGTGACAGCAGATGCTGGCGAGGATGTGGAGAAAGAGGAACACTCCTCCATTGTTGGTGGGATTGCAGACTGGTAAAACCATTCTGGAAATCAGTCTGGAGGTTCCTCAGAAAATTGGACATTGAACTGCCTGAGGATCCAGCTATACCTCTCTTGGGCATATACCCAAAAGATGCCTCAACATATAAAAAAGACACGTGCTCCACTATGTTCATCGCAGCCTTATTTATAATAGCCAGAAGCTGGAAAGAACCGAGATGCCCTTCAACAGAGGAATGGATACAGAAAATATGGTACATCTACACAATGGAATATTACTCAGCCATCAAAAACAACGGCTTTATGAAATTTGTAGGCAAATGGTTGGAACTGGAAAACATCATCCTGAGTGAGCTAACCCAATCACAGAAAGACATACATGGTATGCACTCATTGATAAGTGGCTATTAGCCCAAATGCTTGAATTACCCTAGATCCCTAGAACAAACGAAACTCAAGACGGATGATCAAAATGTGAATGCTTCACTCCTTCTTTAAATGAGGAAAAAGAATACCCTTGGCAGGGAAGGGAGAGGCAAAGATTAAAACAGAGACTGAAGGAACACCCATTCAGAGCCTGCCCCACATGTGGCTCATACATATACAGCCACCCAATTAGACAAGATGGATGAAGCAAAGAAGTGCAGACCGACAGGAGCCGGATGTAGATCGCTCCTGAGAGACACAGCCAGAATACAGCAAATACAGAGGCGAATGCCAGCAGCAAACCACTGAACTGAGAATAGGTCCCCTATTGAAGGAATCAGAGAAAGAACTGGAAGAGCTTGAAGGGGCTCGAGACCCCAAAAGTACAACAATGCCAAGCAACCAGAGCTTCCAGGGACTAAGCCACTACCTAAAGACTATACATGGACTGACCCTGGACTCTGACCCCATAGGTAGCAATGAATATCCTAGTAAGAGCACCAGTGGAAGGGGAAGCCCTGGGTCCTGCTAAGACTGAACCCCCAGTGAACTAGTCTATGGGGGGAGGGCGGCAATGGGGGGAGGGTTGGGAGGGGAACACCCATGAGGAAGGGGAGGGGGGAGGGGGATGTTTGCCCGGAAACCGGGAAAGGGAATAACACTCGAAATGTATATAAGAAATACTCAAGTTAATAAAAAAAAAAAGTCACAGAAAAAGAGGATATCATTCCATTTTAAGACTGTCCCTGTAATTAAGATCTGGGGCTAGAAGATTAGGCTAGTATACTGTCTAATTCTGTTTGTCAACTTGACATAATCTGGAGTTATCGCAGAATAAGAAGCCTCCATTGAGAAAATGCCTCCAGAAGATCCAGCTGTAAGCCATTTTTTTCAATTTGTGAGTAAAGGGGATGAACCCATTGTGGATAATGCCATCCCTGAACAGGTAGTCCTCGGTTCTATAAGAAAGCAATCTGAGCAAGCCAGGGGAAGAAATCTAGAAAGCAGCATTCCGGTTGGAACTGGAAAATATCATCCTGAGTGAGCTAACCCAATCACAGAAAGACATACATGGTATGCACTCATTGATAAGTGGCTATTAGCCCAAATGCTTGAATTACCCTAGATCCCTAGAACAAACGAAACTCAAGACGGATGATCAAAATGTGAATGCTTCACTCCTTCTTTAAATGAGGAAAAAGAATACCCTTGGCAGGGAAGGGAGAGGCAAAGATTAAAACAGAGACTGAAGGAACACCCATTCAGAGCCTGCCCCACATGTGGCCCATACATATACAGCCACCCAATTAGACAAGATGGATGAAGCAAAGAAGTGCAGACCGACAGGAGCCGGATGTAGATCGCTCCTGAGAGACACAGCCAGAACACAGCAAATATAGAGGCGAATGCCAGCAGCAAACCACTGAACTGAGAATAGGTCCCCTATTGAAGGAATCAGAGAAAGAACTGGAAGAGCTTGAAGGGGCTCAAGACCCCAAAAGTACAACAATGCCAAGCAACCAGAGCTTCCAGGGACTAAGCCACTACCTAAAGACTATACATGGACTGACCCTGGACTCTGACCCCATAGGTAGCAATGAATATCCTAGTAAGAGCACCAGTGGAAGGGGAAGCCCTGGGTCCTGCTAAGACTGAACCCACAGTGAACTAGTCTATGGGGGGAGGGCGGCAATGGGGGGAGGGTTGGGAGGGGAACACCCATAAGGAAGGGGAGGGGGGAGGGGGATGTTTGCCCGGAAACCGGGAAAGGGAATAACACTCGAAATGTATATAAGAAATACTCAAGTTAATAAAAAAAAAAATAAAAAAATAAAAAAAAATAAAAATAAAAAAATAAAAAAAAATAAAACTGAAAAAAAAAAAAAAAAAAAAAAAAGAAAGCAGCATTCCAACATGCCCTCTGTATCAGGTTTCTATTCTGTGTGAGTCCAATCCTTACTTCGTTAGGTGATGAAAAGCAGCATGGAAGTGTAGGCTGAATAAAACCCTTTCCTTCCCTAAAAAAGCAAAAGAAAAGAAAAAAAAAAAAAAAACAAGAGGAGACTACCATCTGCCCACATTCCCAACACAAGAGGGAATCGCATAGTGCCATCTGTGATCCCATGGTGTAGGGACTTAACAGCAGTCAGAGGCAGGACCCATCCGATTCCTGCCTGCGAGTAGAGATGAAAGACAGTCACAAGGAGGACATACACACTTGAGAGCAGAGCACTCTGATCCCAGAAACGGTAAAAGAAAACAGGAAAACAGGTCTACAGGAGTACTGACACACAGGCCTAAAGGAGGGTCAACCCACTGTCAGAAATAGCAAGACAAGCTAATGCCAGAAACAACCTGATGGTGAGAGGAAAGCACATGAACCAAAACAACAGAAACCAAGACTTTTTGGCACAGTTCTCCGACCAAAGAAAATACTACATATCTAAACACACCGGAAAAGCAAAATTTAGATTTACTATCATGTTTTAGGACGATGATGGAGGAATTTAAGACTCCATCATAAATAACTCCCCTAAAGAAATACAGAACAACACAAGTAAACAAGTAGAAGCCCTTAAAGAGGAAACACAAAAACTCCTTAAAGAAATACAGGAAAACACAATCAAACAGGCGAAGTTATTGAACAACACTGTCCAGGAGGTAAAAATGAAAATAGAAACAATAAAGAAAGCACAAAGGGAGACAACCATGGAGATAGAAAACCAAGGGAGGAGATAAGGAGACATAGATGCAAGCATCAACAACAGAATACAAGAGATAGAAGAGAGAATTTCAGGGGCAGAAGATACCAGAGAAAACATCAACACAACCATCAAAGATAATATGAAACGCAAAAAGTTGCTAGCCCAAAACATCAGCAAATCCAGGACACAATGACAAGATCAAACCTAAGGCTAATAGGTAGAGAAGAGAGTGAAGACTCCCAAATTAAAGGGCCAGTAATATCTTCAACACAATTATAGAAGAAAACTTCCCTAACCTGAAGAAAGGGATTCCCATAAACATACAAGAAGCCTACAGAATTTCAAATTGATTGAACCATAAGAGAAATTACTCCGGTCACATAACAGTCAAAACACCAAATGAACAAAACAAAGAAAGAATGTTAAAAGCAGTAAGGGAAAAGGTCAAGAGACATATAAAGGCAGACCTATAAGCATTACAGGAGACATCTCACCGAAGACTATGAAAGCCAGAAGATCCTCGACAGATGTCATAAAGATGCTAAGAGAACACAGATGCCAGCCTAGGCTACTATATCCAGCAAAACTCTCAATAAGCATAGATGGAGAAACCAACATATTCCATGACAAAACCAAATTTACACAATATCTTTGTACAAATCCAGACCTACAAATGATAATAGATGGAAAACTCCAACACAAGGAGGGAGATTATCCCCGCAGAAAAACCAAGAAATTACTCTCCTTGCAACAAAACCAAAAGAAGAGACACAAACAAACATAGTTCCACCTATAAATAAGAAAATAACAGGAAGTAACAATCATTATTTCTTACTTCTTTTTTTTTTTCCTTTTTGGAGCTGGGTACCGAACCCAGGGCCTTGCGCCTGCTAGGCAAGCGCTCTACCACTGAGCTAAATCCCCAACCACAATCATTATTTCTTAATATCTCTCAACATCAATGGACTCAATTCCCCAATAAAAGACAGACTGGATACATAAAGGGGACTCAGCACATTACTGCATACAGGAAACACACCTCAGAGACAAAGACAGACACTACCTCAGAGTAAAAGGCTGCCAACAAATTTCCAAGCAAATTGTCCAAAGGAAAAAGCTGCAGTAGACATTCTAATATTGAATAAAATCTACTTTCAACCAAAAGTCATCAAAAAAGTTAAGGACAGACACATCATATTCAGCAAAATAAAACTCTACCAAGATGGACTCTCAATCCTAAATGTCTATGCTCCAAATACAACGGCACCTACATTCATAAAAGAAACTTTAATAAAGCTCAAATCACACATTGTATCTCACACAATAATAGGAATAGATTTCTTTTTTTTCTAAGATTTTATTTATTTTATTTATATGAGTGCACTGTAGCTGTCTTCAGACACACCAGAAGAGGGTATCAGTTCTCATTACAGATGGTTGTGAGCCACCATGTGGTTGCTGGGATTTGAACTCAGGTCCTCTGGAAGAGCAGTCAGTGCTCTTAACCACTGAGCCATCTCTCCAGCCCATAGGAATAGATTTCAACACCACACTCTCATCAATAGACAGATCATGGAACCTGAAACTAAACAGAGACATAGAGAAACTCATAGAAGTTATGAACCAAATGGACTTAAGAGATATTTATAGAACATTCCATCCTATAACAAAAGAATATACTCTCTTCTCAGCACTTCATGGTAACTTCTCCAAGTTTAACTATATAATTGGTCACAAAACAGGCCTCAACAGATACAGGAAGATAGAAATCATTCTATGCATCCTATCAGACCACCACGGATTAAGGCTGGTCTTCAATAACGATAATAACAGAACACCCACATGTACATGGAACTTGAACAAAGCTCTACACAATGACAACATGGTCAAGGAAGAAATTTAAAAAAATTACAGACTTCTTAGAATTTAATGAAAATGAAGATACAACGTACCCAAAGTTTTGGGACACAAGAAAGCTGTGCTAAGAGGAAAACACATAGCTCTGAGTGTCTGCAAAAGAAACAGGAGAGAGCTGACATCAGCAGCTTGAATGCACACATAAAAGCTCTAGAACAAAAACAATTACACCCAAGAAGAGTAGAAAGCAAGAAATAATCAAACTCAGGGCTGAGATCAACCAAGTAGAAACAAATAGGACTATACAAAGAATCAACAAAACCAAGAGCTGGTTCTATGAGAAAATAAACAAGATACATAAACCCTTAGCCAGTCAAACCAGAGGGCACAGAGAGAGTAGTGAAATTAACAAAATCAGAAATGAAAAGCAAGACAAAACAACAGCATCTTAGGAAATTCAAAAATCATCAGATCCTGCTACAAAAGACTGTATTGAGCAAAACTGGAAAATCTAGACGAAATAGACAATTTTCTAGATAAATACCAGGTACCAAAGTGAAATCAGGAACAGATAAACCATCAAAAAAACCATAACTCCAAAAGAAATACAAGTAGTTATTAAATGTCTTCCAACCAAAAGGAGCCAAGGACCAGATGGGTTTACTGCAGAATATTATCAGAACTTCATAGAAGACCTCATACCAATACTGTCCAAACTCTTCCACAAAACAGAAACATACTGAGCACTACCAAATTTCTTCTATGAAGCTACAATTACTCTTATAAATAAACCACACAAAGACCCAACAAAGGAAAAGAACTTCAGACCAATTTCCCTTCTGAATATCAACACAAAAATAATCAATAAAATTCTTGCAAACCGAATCCAAGAACACATCAAAAGGATCAACCATCATTGTAGGAAGCTGTATTGGAATTTGGCCTGGCTGCTTTGTATGGCTCAAAGTGGCTACATGACTCTGGGCTGTATGGCCACAGATACTCACCCCTAAGATGACTGCCATAAAGTCTTGAGATTGTTGGACAAAAGCCTCTCCCATGAATTTACGGCACAGGAAGATAACAATCACGGAATGCTTCAGCCCGAGCAAATACCAGGTGTCTCCTAAACAAACACTAAATGTCTCCACCGCCTGATCTCTTTGCCTCCTGCTATGACTGCCTGAATACCCTCACCCCTCCCTCCTTTCTGTTTCACAAAGGGTGCTCCCCCTATCTGAATGCCTTAGAAGCTATAACACTCATCCCAATAAACGAGACCTTGACAACAGAACCTTGCTTGGTCTCCTTCTTTTCTCCCCCCTTGACACTCAGGTAGAGCCTCTTCAGGACTCTGAATAACTGAACCCGCTGGACTGGTCACATCATGATCAAGTAGGCTTCATCCCAGGATTGCAGGGCTGGTTCATTATACAGAAATCCAACAACGTGATCTACTATATAAACAAACTCAATGAAAAAAACCACATGATCATTTCATTAGATGCTGAGAAAGCATTTGACAAAATTCAACACCCCTGCATGATAAAAGTCCTGGAAAGATCATACCTAAACATAGTAAAGGCAATATACAGCCAACCAGTAGCTAACATCATATTCCATGGAGAGAAAAAATTGAAGCAATACAACTAAAATTAGGGACTAGACAAGGCTGTCCACTCTCTCCCTACTTACTCAATATACTACTCTGAGTCCTAGCCTGAACAATCTGTCAACAAAGGATGTCAAAGAATACAAATTGGAAATATCACTATTTGCAGATTATATGCTGATATACTTATGTGACCCCAAAAGTTACACCTGAGAACTAATAAACCTGATAAACAACTTCAAAAAAGTAGATGGGTATAAAATTAACACAAACAAACCTGTAGCCTTTCTCTACTCAAAGGATAAATAGGCTGAGAAAGAAATTAGGAAAATGACACCCTTCACAATACTCCCAAATTATATAAAATACCTCGGTGTGATTTGAGCCAAACCAGTGAAAGATCTGAATGACAAAAGTCTCTGAAGAAAGAAGTTGAAGAAGATCTCAAAAGATGGAAAGAACTCCCATGCTCATGGATTGACAGGATTAATATAGTAAAAATAGCCATTTTGCCAAAAGCAAACTACACATTCAGTGCAATCCACATCAAAATTCCAACTCAATTCTTCATAGGGATAGAAAGAGCAACTTGCAAATTCATTGCAGTTGAGGATAGTGGAAACTATCCTCAACTATAAAAAAACTTCTGGGGGAATCACCATCCCTGAACTCAAACAGTATTACAGAACAATAGTCATAAAAACTGTATGGTATTAGTACAGACAGGCAGGTAGATCAGTGAAATAGGATTGAAGACTCATGAACGTGTCTGACTTTATATGTTACTTGATCTTTTTCCCTTGTAGCTTTTAACATTATCCCTTTGCTCTGTCTGTTTAAAATTTGATTATTACATGACCAGGGAACTTTCCCTTTTGGTCCTATTTATTTGGTGTTCTGTAAGTTTCTTGTACCTGTATGGGCATTTCCTTCTTTGGATTAAGAAAATGTTCTTCTATAATTTTGTTGAAAATACAATCTGGGATTTGAACTGGGATTATTCTCCTTCTATTCCTATTATTCTATGTGTGGTGCTTCCTGGATATTTTGTCTCAGGAATTTTTTAGATTTAATATTTTCTGTCACTAATGAATATCAATTTCTCCAACACCTGAGATGCTGCTCTCTTGCATTTCCATCTCTTATATTCTGTTGCTGATGCCTGCATCTGTACTTCCCCTTTACTTACCTAGATCTTTCAGTTACACAAATCCCTCTGTGTTTTCTTTATTGGTTCAAGTTCTATTTTCAGGTCTTACATACTTTTATTCATACTCTTCAACTGTTTGGTTTCTTCCCTTAACTATTTTGGCTTTCTTTATGATATTTATTCATTCCCCCTTTAAGGACCTATATCATCTCCATAAAGGTGGTTTTAAGGTATTTTTCTGAGTTCACCTGTGTTGGAATAGGCAGATAAGGTAGAGTAGTGTACCTGGACATGGGTGGTGACATATGGCCTTAACTGCTGTTGGATGTATTCTTGTACTAGCATCTAGGCATCTGGGTTTGGGGTGATAATACGCTGAGGCACAGATTTCAGAGTTTGTCTTTGCTAGGTGTGTGTTTTGATCCTTAGTTTCTGTTTTCTCTCTGGTTTTTTGGCCAGTATGTCTGTTGGTAGAGCAGGTTATCTCCACCAACCTTGGAATAGGTTTCTGGTTGTACCTGGGATAGAATCTGTAAGAGCAGGGTCAAAAAAGGATATATATTTTATTTTTTAGATATCAGCCTAACCATTTGAAAAGCTGAGGTTAGGAAAACTATCTTTTAGGCCTAGAGAGGAAGTGATAGCTTGAATGACCTAACACACTCAGACACTGGCCAAGCAGATTTCCACATATCAACACAGTCTCCCCACTGTGACTCCCATGGAATTACCCAGAGTCCCTTGCAAAGGTTTGAGCTTCCCTGTGATTTGTCATTTCCATTATCTGCTGGTTGGCACTTTTTTGTGGGCAGATTGTGCTGTGTATAAGCTTCTGTTATTAAAAAAATCTGTTTCTATTGCATTCCTATGACATGAACATATTGCAGCATGGGTTTACCACTTTTCTATTACATGAGATTAGCTTGATGACACTAATTTTTATTTCTCTCCTCCAACAGAGATCCTCTTGGATCAGTTTGCAGGATCATACCAAGACTACCATTTCCAAGATGGAGAAATTCATGCAGGATATAGGGCAGGCTGGTGGCATTGAGTTGGAATATTATCACCTTGACAGCTGCATTGGATGCTGGATACACAGAAATTACTGAAGGTCCTTTCCTGACCCCATGCAGAGCCCAATACAGCTGAGTCCTAATAATGCCTGGTCAGTTGCCTTAAGTGCTAGATACAGCCTGGAGTACCACAGTACCTCTGTCAACCAAACTTGATGTAGCTGCCCAAGACCAGCAGTGATAGGATAAGACCCCATTCCTTTCCCTGTCCCCTGCCAATGTCCACCCAGGAATGCACTTAACTCAAGTGGGGAAGGATTCAAGACACTCTCCCATCTGTAGGCTAAATCCATGGGTACTGAAGAGGGCAGAGCTCAGGAGCTGGCCTGCGTGAACACAGGACACTGTGGAACCAGAGGATGTCATGGGAACAGTGACATGTTGTTGGATAGTGATCAGAAACCATTAGCATTCAGAAAAAGTTCAGTACAATTTGGCTGCAGATCAAGAGTGCACAGTTGGCTCTGTCTTCCACCCTGTGTAGACTAGCTCTGACTAAACAGTGTACCTCACTGTGTCTGAATAATTGCTTACAGTTTAAGACAGAGAGTGACTTTTAAATTGGAACTTTTGCTCAGATGTTGGCAATGTCAAGATTTACATTTTCATCTAAGACATTTGCACTGATAGAATGTTCTATAACCTTCAGGTCTTTGTTTAAAAAGAAACAAACATTTACACTGAAGGCAGCTCTAAAGAATATGGATTGTAACTTAACTTACAGCAGAACATGGACTGGTGAACTTGGAGGAGGACAAGATGTCACAAGAGGGAAAAAGGCTTGGGGTTATCCTGTGTTTACAATACAGCAGCTGAAACCCAAGCTCCAAGTACATGCCTATGATGGCTGCTGAAACATTAGATGAACACAAAGAGTAAGAGGAGAGAGAGAGGGGAGGGGAAGAGAGGAGAGAATTGTGTAGTGAATATATTTCTGGGCATACAATGACTGACTCGTGTTTGGGCTGATTTTTATTTATGATGGTGTTATTCAGTGTTATTTTTAATACTGGTTATGATTTTTTTCACTATAGCAAAACTGAAGGTTAAATCAAGCTTTGGCAGAAGTTTCTGGTAGGATCCCTGGCTCTCTTAGTTACATTTTTCTTTAAAGTCCCAAAGGGGAGTAATCACCAAAAATCTTTATCTGGTAATGAGCCGAGTCCAGCCAGGAATGACGTCACTTGCCTCCTTTTCCCTGTGCACTTAAGTAGCTTTTCTCTCTTGCCCTTTGTGGCCCAGACTGCAGCAGCATCTGACGGTAAGTCCACCTGACAGGAGAGTCTGCACAGCACAGCGTGGACACTAAACTCTGTTCCTTCCTTACAAAATCTCTTTTATCTTCTATTCTTTACTGTCTTTTTATTACCAGGAGAGAAATCAGCCTCCTCCTCCTAATCATTCTTGGTTTTTCCAGACAGCGTTTGTCTGTGTCACCCTGGCTGCTTTGGAACTCAGTCTGTAGACCAGGATGGGGTCAAACACAGATCTACATGCCTCTTCTCCGAGTGCTGGGATCAAAGGTGTACACTAGCACACCCAGGATGGTCCTAAAGATTCCCTACAGTGCTTCCTTACTGAGAATTTTCTCTATATTATGAATGAAGTAGTGTGCGTTCCACACACACACACACACACACACACACACACACACACACGTGTGTTCACAAAAACATGAGTCTTGTCTCGAATATGTTGATGATCCCAGCCTCTGTCTCACAAGTACCAGAATGGTTGTACTCATCTGTACCACAGCCACCCTTCCTTCTGCATTCAGAAGCCTTCACATCACAATGCATTTATTTCAAAACTGTCTTTGGGTGGTTTATTGATTTCAGCTGTGGGTAAGTTTTGAAAGTTACATAAATGCAAAAGTAATTGTCTTCATTTTATTCAAGTTTCATCATATGAAGCATGCAATGAGTGATCTAAAGTAAAACCATACCTCCCTACAGGAGTAAGGTTTCCCATAGAACCACTCAGGTGCACACGCTGTTCCTACTCACAGGGTAAGCACTCACTCTGTCAGTGACTGTATGACATGAGGCAGATGCCTGAGACCCTGAGCTTCTCCTCTATAAAACGGGAGAGTGTGGTGAGTCCCATGGAAGCATCAGGGAGGAACAGGGATGCTGCTGGCTTGGGATGCTGCTCTGCCATTGCTCTGCCTGCACTGTTAGCAATGCAAAGGGTTCACATTGCACAAAGCTGTTCACATGGCAACAAATGACACACAGTAAGGACAAGACAGCAGCTAATCCCTTCCCTACTTCACACCACATTCCTGATCTCACTGATGATCATGGTCCCCATTTAAAAGAGAGCTCTGATTTTCCCAGCACACCTCCTGCCCCTCACCTGCCTCCTGACCTCCACTCACCCAGCAGATAGGGTTCAGGGCTTCTCACAGCCTGGGGCTCCCTCGCTGTCTTTTTCACTGTGTCCACCATCAGAAACTGAGTCAGCAGACAAACATAAGGTGAGTGTTGAAAATCTTACATTGTTGAAGGGATCTGAGTTTCCTTTCACAAATATATGTCTGTAAAATGGAAATCTATCTCGTTTCTTCCTGTCTCCCAGTCTATGTCCTGTCTGTATCTCTGTCCATCTCTTCTCAGAGGTCTCAGATCTGCATGGTATTTACGTGAAGGCATCAAGAAGCTTGCCTTTCTCTGCTCCATCAGCACCTCAGATGTAAAATGTTCCTAAGAGTTGTGATCGCTGTCTCAATAACGCATCCCTTGAAAATATGGAAAACATCTCAGAAAGTGGAAATTTCATTTCCTTCCTACTCCCTATACTTACCAAAATGTACTATCTACTCAATGATGAATAAATACAATAAAAACATTTAAAAATCTCTCTTTTAAAGTACAGTGGGCCTGGTCAGAAAGGATGGATGCATTCTGTGGGATGCTACTTCTCACTGTGTTGTACCTATTTAAACCTTCCAACTTAATTGGTATTTAAATACTGTTTTCCCAGCATGGGTGGACACTGACCTTGTTCACTGCAATCAAGGTTAATGTGTCCCTGGATTTCTCAGCATTTAACACAGAGGCAGGGTGAGTGTGGGTTGAAGGGTTCTAGGAATGGCTCCAGGAACTTCTCAGGGCTGTGTTCTTTGTTCTCAGACTCCGTGCGAAATTGGCTGTAACTCCTTGGAGAATCTGCTGCCACACCGTAGCCTGGCAACCAGCAGTTACTGTAAACCCTCAATCTCCTGATGAATCTTAGAGCAAATGGACAACCTGTGAGGAGATGAACTAGGAGAAGCAGAAGCCAGAAGAGGTGGGACTTCCAATTAACTCTGTCTAACCAGTGTTGGATGAGAAACACATTATATATATTATTGTGTCTACATTTTCATATGAATATGTTTATTTGAATATACATTTAAAGACCATTTGTCTATCAAAACAAAGTTACAGGACTGTACAAATTCACTGTGAAATAGACTGTATGCAGTACTCAACTTAGAACTTGTACCACATTATTTTATAAACCACATTCCTCAGTGAATGCTAAACTGGGGGGGTGGAGGGTACATGCGATATTATGCTAGGAGAAGAAGCTCTACAATGCTTCTTTTTTTTTTAATCCAACCCTCTTTAATTTGGCCTTTGCAAATTTTCTCTTCATAAGGGCAAAACACAGCCACATTCTTCATTAAATTATTACAAATGACAATCTCTAGAATACCTACTAACATTTCTTTCTCCTCTGAAACCTCTTGAGGCAGGCCAAGACAGTTCAAATTACCTCAGCGCCACTGTGTCCCTTGCTCCTACTAAGATGGCCCATTAAACCCCACCTAAAGTGTTCAACTGCTTTCCTAACACAAAGTCCCCATTTCTCCAAAGAAAATCCTGGTCAGGCCTGTTACAGCAGCACCCCAGTCTCTGTTACCAACTTTTGCCTTACTTAGGGTTTTACTACTATGAAGAAACACCATAACCACAGCAACTCCTGCAGAGGAAAACATTTAATTGGGGCGATCTTCCCGATTCAGAGGTTTAGTCCATTATTGTCCTGGTGGGAAGTAAGACAACGTGCAGGTAGGCAGACATGGTGCTGGAGATGGAGCTGAGAGCTCTATGGGAGGTGAAGAAAGAATGAAGAAAGCCAGAGGAGGCCACTGACTTTCTAGGGTCACTAATTCTGAGGTCATTTTCTCCATTTTTATTCTCCTTTCACACTTTCGGTTATCTATACTCAGTATTCCTTTTCTTGGGGATTCGTTATTTTTCCATTTCATCTGATTTGTTTTCACTTTCTGATTATTACTTTAAGAAATTCCTTGTCCCCACCTTTCCTGCATTTAGGCTGGCCCCTTCCTCATGTCAGCCAAACTTCCTCTAAACCTTTCTTATTTTTTTTCCGTCTTTATTAAATTGGTTATTTCTTATTTACATTTCAAATGTTATTGCCTTTCCCGTTTTTCAGGCCAATATCCCCCTAACCCCTTCACCTCCCAATCTCTATGGGTGTTCCCTTCCCAATCCTTACCCCATTACCACCCTCCCCCCAACAATCACGTTCACTGGGGGTTCAGTCTTAGCAGGACCAAGGGCTTCCCCTTCCACTGGTGCTCTTACTAGAATATTCATTGCTACCTATGAGGTCAGAGTCCAGGGTCAGTCCATGTATAGTCTTTAGGTAGTGGCTTAGTCCCTGGAAGCTCTGGTTGGCATTGTTGTTCATATGGGGTCTCAAGCCCCTTTAAGCTCTTTCAGTCCTTTATAAGATTCCTGCAACTGGGGCCCGTTCTCACTTCAGTGGTTTAATGATGGCATTCGCCTCTGTATTTGCTGTATCCTGGCTGTGTCTCTCAGGAGAGATCTACATCCAGTTCCTGTCAGCCTGCACTTCTTTGCTTCATCCATCTTATCCAGTTTGGTGGCTGTATATGTACGGGCCACATGTGGGGCAGGCTCTGAATGGGTGTTCCTTCTGCCTCTGTTCTAAACTTTGCCTCCCTATTCCCTGCCAAGGGTATTCTTGTTCCCCTCTTAAAGAAGGAGTGAAGCATTCACATTTTGATCATCCGTCTTGAGTTTCGTTTGTTCTAGGGATCTAGGGTAATTCAAGCATTTGGGCTAATATCTACTTATCAATGAGTGCATACCATTTGTGTTTTTCTGTGGTTGGGTTGCCTCACTCAGGATGATATTTTCCAGTTCCAACCATTTGCCTATGAATTTCATAAAGTCATTGTTTTTGATAGCTGAGTAATATTCCATTGTGTAGATGTACCATATTTTCTGTATCTATTCCTCTGTTGAAGGGCATCTGGGTTCTTTCCAGCTTCTGGCTATTATAAATAAGGCTGCTATGAACATAGTGGAGCACGTGACTTATTTATATGTTGGGGCATCTTTTGGGTATATGCCCAAGAGAGGTATAGCTGGATCCTCAGGCAGTTCAATGTCTAATTTTCAGAGGAACCTCCAGATTGATTTCCAGGATGTTTGTACCAGTCTGCAATCCCACCAACAATTGAGGAGTGTTCCTCTTTCTCCACATTCACGCCAGCATTTGCTGTCACCTGAGTTTTTGATCTTAGCCAGTCTTACTGGCGTGAGGTGAAATCTCAGGGTTGTTTTGATTTGCATTTCCCTTATGACTAAAGATGTTGAACATTTCTTTAGGTGTTTCTCAGCCATTCGGCATTCCTCAGCTGTGAATTCTTTATTTAGCTCGGAAGCCCACTTTTAATAGGGTTATTTGTCTCCCTGCAGTCTAACTTCTTGAGTTCTTTGTATATTTTGGATATAAGCCCCCCTATCTGTTGTAGGATTGGTAAAGATCTTTTCCCAATCTGTTGGTTGCCATTTTGTCCTAACCACAGTGTCCTTTGCCTTACAGAAGCTTTGCAGTTTTATGAGATCTCATTTGTTGAATCTTGATCTTAGAGTTTAAGCCATTGGTGTTTTATTCAGGAAATGTTCTTATTTTTAATAGTATTATTTGTCCCCCTGCAGTCTAATTTCTTGCGTTCTTTGTATATTTTGGATATAAGCCCTTGATCAGTTGTAGGATAGGTAAAGATCTTTTCCCAATCTGTTGGTTGCCGTTTTGTCCTAACAACAGTGTCCTTTGACTTACAGAAGCTTTGCAGTTTTAGGAGATCCCATTTGTCGATTCTTGATCTTAGAGTTTAAGCCATTGGTGTTTTGTTCAGGATATTTTCTCCAGTGCCCATGTGTTTGAGATGCTTCCCCACTTTTTCTTCTATTAGTTTGAGTGTATCTGGTTTGATGTGTATGTCCTTGATCCACTTGGACTTAAGCTTTGTAGAGGGTGATAAGAATGGATTGATCTGCATTCTTCTACATGCTGACCTCCAGTTGAACCAGCACCATTCACTGAAAAGGCTATGTTTTTTCCATTGGATGGTTTTGGATCCTTTGTCAAAAATCAAGTGTCCATAGATGTGTGAGTTCATTTCTGAGGCTTCAATTCTATTCCACTGGCCTATCTGCCTGTCTCTGTACAAATACCATACAGTTTTTATCACTATTGCTCTGTAATACTGCTTGAGTTCAGGGATAGTTATTCCCCCAGAATTCCTTTTATTGCTGAGGGTAGTTTTAGCTATCCTGGGTTTTTTGTTATTCCAGATGAATTTTCAAATTGTTCTGTCTAACTCTCTGAAGAATTGGATTGGAATTTTGATTGGGGATTGCATTGAATCTGTAGATCACTTTTGGTAAAATGGCCATTTTTACTATATTAATCCTGCCAATCCATGAGCATGGGAGGTCTTTCCATCTTCTGAGGTCTTCTTCAATTTCTTTCCTCAGTGTCTTGAAGTTCTTATTGTACAGATCTTTTACTTGCTTGGCTAAAGTCACACCGAGGTACTTTATATTATTTGGGTCTATGATGAAGGGTGTCGTTTCCCTAATTTCTTTCTCAGCTTGTTTCTCTTTTGTGTAGAGGAAGGCTACTGATTTATTTGAGTTAATTTTATACCCAGCCACTTTGCTGAAGTTGTTTATCAGGTTTATTAGTTCTATGGTGGAATTTTTGGGATGACTTAAACATACTATCTTATCGTCTGCAAATAGTGATATTTTGACTTCTTCCTTTCCAATCTGTATCCCTTTGATCTCCTTTTGTTGTCTGATTGCTCTGGCTAGGACTTTGAGAACTGTATTGCATAAGTTGGGAGAGGGTGGGCAGCTTTGCCTAGTCCCCTGATTTTAGTGGGTTGCTTCAAGTTTCTCTCCATTTAGTTTAATATTAGCTATTGGTTTGCTGTATATGGTTTTTACTATGTTTAGGTATGGGCCTTGAATTCCTGTTCTTTCCAGGACTTTTATCAAGAAGGGCTGTTGAATGCTTTCTCAGCATATATTGACATGATTATGTGGTTTTTATCTTTCAGTTTGTTTATATAGTGGATTACATTGATGGTTTTCTGTATATTAAACCATCCCTGCATACCTGGAGTGAAATCTACTTGATCATGATGGATGATTGTTTTGATGTGTTCTTGGATTCGGTTTGCAAGAATTTTATTGAGTATTTTTGCGTCGATATTCATAAGGGAAATTGGTCTGAAGTTCTCTTTCTTTGTTAGGTCTTTGTGTGGTTTAGGTTTAAGATTAATTGTGGCTTCATAGAAGGAATTCAGTAGCGCTCTGTCTGTTTTAATTTTGTGGAATAATTTGGATAGTATTGGTATGAGATCTTCTATGAACGTCTGATAGAATTCTGTACTGAACACATCTGGACCTCAGCTCTTTTTGGTTGGGAGACTTTTAATGGCTGCTTCTATTTCCTTAGGAGTTATGGGTTATTTAAATGATTTATTTGTTCCTGATTTAACTTTGGTACCTAGTGTCTGTGTAGGAAATAGTCCATTTCCTCCAGATTTTCAAGTTTTGTTGAATATAGTCTTTTGCAGTAGGATCTGATGATTTTTTAATTTCCTCTGGCTCTGTTGTTATGTCTCCCTTTTCATTTCTGATTTTGTTAATTTGAACACACTCTCTGTGTCCTCTCCTTAGTCTGGCTAAGGTTTTATCTATCTTGTTGATTTTCTCAAAGAACCAACTTTTGGTTCTGTTGATTCTTTCTATGGTCCTATTTGTTTCTACTTGGTTGATTTCAGCTCTGAGTTTGATTATTTCCTGCCTTCTACTCCTCCTGGGTGTATTTGCTTCCTTTTGTTCTAGAACTTTTAGGTGTGCTGTCATGCTGCTGTTACATGCTCTCTTCTGTTTCTTACTGAAGGCACGCAAAGCTATGAGTTTTCCTCTTAGCACAGCTTTCATTGTGTCTCATAAGTTTGGGTATGTTGTACCTTCATTTTCATTAAATTCTATGAAGTCTTTAATTTCATTCTTTATTTCTCCCTTGACCAGGTTCTCGCTGAGTAGGGCACTGTTCAACTTCCATGTATATGTGAGCGTTCTTTCCTTATTGTTATTGAAGCCCAGCTTTAGTGCATGGTGGTCTGATGGGACGCATGGGATTATTTCTATCTTTCTGTATCTGTTGAGTCCTCTTTTGTGGTCAATTTTGGAGAAAGTAACACGAGGTGGTGAGAAGAAGGTATATCCTTTTGTTTTAGGATAGACTGTTCTATAAATATCTGTTCAGTGCATTTGGTTCATAACTTCTGTTAGTCTATGCTTCTAGCTACAGCTCCTTGTCTCTTGCTTTGGTTTTCTATATCCAGGGTTGTCTCCCTTTGTGCTTTCTTTCTTGTTTCTATTTCCATTTTCAATTCCTTCACCTGTTTGATTGTGTTTTCCTGAAATTCTTTCAGGGATTTTTTTGTTTCCTCTCTAAGGGCTTCTACTTGTTTACTTGTGTTTTCCTGCATATCTCTAAGAGCGTTCTTTATGTCTTTCTTAAACTCCTACAAAATCATGAATAAATGTGATCTTAAATCTAGATCTTGCTTTTCTGGCGTGTTTGGATATTCAGTGTTTGCTTTGGTGGGAGAATTGGGCTCTGATGATGCCATGTGTAGCCTTGTTCTCTACTGCTTGGGTTCCTGTGCTTGTATCTCACCATCAGGTTGTCTATGGCGTTACCCTGTTCTGCTATTTCTGACAATGGCTTGACCGTCCTGTAGACCTGTGTGTCAGGAGTGCTGTAGACCTGATTTCCTGTTTTCTTTCAGCCAGTTATGGGAACACAGTGTTCTGCTTTCAGGTGTTTAGTCATTCCTGTCCACTGACTTTCAGCTGTTCCTGTGGGCATGTGTCCAGAGTCCACCAGGCAGGTCACTAGGAGCAGAAAAGTTGGTCTTACCTCTAGTCTCGGGCCTGAAGTCACTCCTTGGGGCTCAGTTTCAGCTCTCCATGAGGGCAGCAACCAGAAAGCCTGAAACTTCTTCTGAGTCCCTGTGCACAGGGGGCCCTGATGGTGCTAGGTGTTTTCCTCTAGAGTCAGAAATATGGGCAGAGAGTAGTCTCCTCTGGTTTCACAGGCATGTCTGCCCCTCTGAAGGTCTACCTCTCCTTCCCACGGATTTGGGTGCAGGGAGCTGATTGACAAGGTCTGTTCAGATCCGGGCACAGTCTGGAATACATGGCTCAAGCAGCTTGACTGCCTCTATTTTCCTGTGCCCAAAGGCCCTATACAGTTTCCTCTTGAGCCAGGGACATGGGCAAAGATGGGCAGTATTGGCGGTCTCTCCTACCCTGCAGGCTCACAAGTGCCCACCAGTGTGGGTGATGAACCCTCTCTTCCATGGGGTTTGAAAGCAGGTAGCTGTGGGGGATCTCCACGGGTACTTAAGACCAACTTGTATATTCATTAATGTCTGACCAATGTGTCTGTTTGGTTACTTGTTTGAATTACACGTACACTGGTTTCTGTTGGTTCATTTTTCTTGATATTTCACTATTTTTGTTGAGAGAAAATGTTATCTGGCAAATACCAAAAATTTGTTGACACATGACACTTTTTGTTATGAGGAAAGACCATGATCATGAACTGTGTCAACTCTATTCTGACTGGTTTTGGCTCCAACCACAGACATGTGAATTATTAATTTTTATTTGCCTTACATTATAAGTAGATTATCATTTTCAAATCTACAGGCCCAGAAAATTTCTCAGCATGGTAGGCTTATATGCATATCACTAAGCAGTCACTAACCATAAACCTTCTTGGTTGCCTAGGAGACACACATGAACATCAACACCTGGATGAACAACTTCACTGGACAGTCAGGTTTCACCCTGGTGGGATTCTTAAGTCAATCCAAACACCCTGCCCTGCTTGCTGGGGTCATATTTGTGGTTTTCCTGATGGCCTTGTCTGGGAACACCCTTCTGATCCTGTTGATACTCTCTGACACCAACCTCCACACACCCATGTACTTTTTTATCAGCCAGCTGTCTCTCATGGACATCATGTACATTTCAGTCACTGTGCCCAAGATGCTCATAGACCAGGTCCTGGGGAACCACAGGATCTCAGCTGCTGCCTGTGGGGTGCAGATGTTTCTCTACCTGACATTAGCAGGTTCAGAATATCTGATTCTAGCTGCCATGTCCTATGACCGCTATGTAGCCATCTGCCATCCACTCCGGTATCATGTCCTCATGAACCGCAGGGTGTGTCTTCTCCTGATATCTTCATGTTGGCTCCTAGGATCCTTAGATGGCTTCATGTTCACCCCTGTCACCATGACCTTCCCATTCTGTGGGTCACGGGAGATCTATCAGTTCTACTGTGAGGTTCTGGCTGTGACAAAGCTCTCCTGCTCAGACACCTGGCTCTATGAGACCTTCATGTATGTGTGCTGTGTGATCATGCTTCTCATCCCTGTGACAGTCATTTCAGGATCCTACTCATCCATCCTCCTCACTGTTCTCAGGATGAACTCAACAGAGGGCAGGAAGAAGGCTCTTGCAACCTGTTCCTCCCACATGACTGTGGTCATCCTCTTCTATGGCACTGCTATCTATAACTACATGCTCCCTGCCTCCCTCCACACCCCTGAGAAGGACATGGTGGTGTCTGTGTTTTACACCATACTCACACCTCTGTTGAACCCACTAATATATAGTTTTAGGAATAAGAATGTCACTGAAGCTATGAGGAAAAGGTTGGGTTTGAGCACCCTCTTCTAAGAAATCGTAAAGTAACTCATAATGCATATTCCTTTTCCTTGTCACTATACATCTGTTGGTCCAGGTCTCATGCTGAAGTTATTCCAGATCCATCATGCCTCATTTCATATTCACCCTTTCTTGTAGAACTCTTTCTCTATTCTTAAATTTCTTTGTTGATATACTTCTTGTCCATTCAGAAATCTTATTGGAGTTGTGCCACTGTTACATTTTATGAAGTTCATAATGACTGTTTAATATTGTGGGACAAAAGTCTTACCATTTGACATTATGTCATATTGAAAAATAAAGATTCATGAAGTGTTCAATTTATAAAAGTTAGAGTGAGACCGAAGAACAGTGTTTAACAACATTAAAATGGGGTGACTAGAGATCATTGGCATATTGAAAGAATTATGTGTACCCTCTTGATAATTAATGTAAAATTAAAATTATGTAAAAATAAAGAACAAGATACAGATTTCTCCCTTAGCTCCTGTTCTGTGATATAGTAAAAATAATGTGTTAGCGATTTAAATTTGGATAGTTCAATTTGCCCAAGGGTTTCAAATGGTCAGGGTACCTGCCATTCAATATAAATATATTCTCCAAAAACAATCTCACAGTAGATTTAATTGAAGTGAAAAACCACTTATTCTTGAGCCAAATGTGAATGACCACAGCCCTGGAACTTGGGTTCATGTTTTTCCATATGACTTGTTTCAAAGTCTCATGGGCTATTTCAAAGCACAAACAAGTCATAAGCCAAAACTCAAGGCATTTTAAACTACACTTGTGGAAATCTCAGGATTCAGGTTGTGGCAAATTGGGGAAATCTCTGCTGTGGTTCTTAGATGAGGTCTGGTGACATGGAAAGACTTCAGAGTCAGGGAAGCTAGCATTCTAAGAAGCCAATACATTCAAGGGTGTGACCTGCTTGTCAAAGACATGCTGGCAGAAACCACAGTGGGCAATGAATGGCTCCTCAGGACACTATAGACAGCCCAGGGTAAATGGGCTCTGTCTCTGTGATGTTCCAAAGCTTCATGTTCACAGGACCTCCAATCAGTTTGCCAAATGCAGAATCTTTAACATGTGTTTGGCATTGTTCTCCGAGAGCCTCAGCACAGTGTCCCATGTTTGCCAAGTATAAACCTTGGTGCATGAGGAGGCCAAGTACTGTCTTATGACCTGTGGTGAAGAAGCCCATTCCCAGGTGTCTGGATGAGCAGGACAGCAGTCTTTAAGAGAAGTGTCTAGTGCAGTGATTCTGATCTGGGTCTGACTTGATTCCACTCTCTGTTCTGACATGAGTTTGCATGTGACATGTTACAGGAGTGTCACACCTGAAGCTAAATTAGAGAGAAAGCAGTGAGACTGAAGAAAGAAAAAGCAGCAAGTGAGAGAAACGGGTTTCTGGATCGACCAGAACTGGAATCCTTGTTCAAACGGGCTTCCTGCATGTTTCTTCTTTGCTCTGCTACTTACAATATTTGAAATAATTTACTTTCTTGTAAACTTTATATTCTCTTGGGCCGTCAGGCTACATAGCAGTAATTTCATATGGAGTGGATAGTTCTGATGCTAAGGAAGATTGCTCTTCAGTTTCTATCTTTTTGAAACTCCTATTTCTTGGTGGTAGATTGATTCCATCTTTTGCACTGGTTTTATACCAGACCGCAGTTATAAATTAAAATCCACCTTGTAGAAGATGTCAGACAACAACATGGAATCTTTCTCACTTCCTTCCTGACAGAACTGTTCTTTTCCCATGTAGCAAATACTACTAGGGCTAAGGACAGAAATTAGAATGCAAATTCATGAGAAGTCAGATCTCATAGATTATTGTGGTCATAAATAAATCATTTATGTTACGATCAGAAACGGACATTCTCTCTTGAAAATGATGTACTATTCTGTTTTAGTGCTTCCAACCTCAAGACCTGGTGAGAGTGTCAAGGCCCCTTATCATCACAAACTTCATTTCTGAAAAGGTAATTATGTGTCAGCTCCTTTCCAGAACCAAACACTGCCACTTCTTTTTATATTTAACTACTTCACCTAAAAATAGGATCAGTTCTACAGTCAGATCACCTGGGCCCATCACTCTCATGTCCAGCCATGGAGAACAAAGAAGTCCAGTAGATAGAGGTTCCTGTGAGCCTATCCAGAAATTCTAGTAGATTTTAATTTGGAGATTTAAAAAATATCATCTGTTCTGGCTCCTGCTAGCTCCCTGAATATCCTGTTTAACATAGGCCAGGTCCTCAATTCAACAAGGAAGCCACATCAGTCATTGCCCCAGTTTCAGATGAGCAGTGGACTTTCTCAAAGAGCTGAGAAAGATACCAGCTCTTAATCTCAAGCAGCCATACACACAATAATGCATACACTCTCACACACATGAGCCCACCCATATATGCAAACACACTTACACACCATACACACAAAAGCAAAAAAGAATAGAATTTAAAGATCTACCATTTGATAACGTCTTCCTATTTCCCTGCTGGCCTCTAAGTCAGTACTGCACAGAGTTAAGTGTACATCAATGTTTCTCACTGGGCTAGTCACTTTGGCTCAGTCATGGGATGAGCCTAGTTATCCAGCAACAAGGCAATAGATATTAGAGAAAATGGGTTCTACATCCACAATGGAAAACTTAAACCATATAAGAGCAAAGACATGAGTTATTTGAAAACACTGCAGGTATATCATGCCATTATAGTTATTGTAGCATTGAAATAAACAAGTCTATGTTTCATATGAATAATGCCTGTCTATTCTATTTGCACATCTTAGCTTAATAGGGATTGGCTTTTGTCAACTAGATTTTCAAGATAAAAATTAAGTTAACATGCATGCTATACACTAAAAACCATAATAAGAGGTTAGCTTGCAATAGCTTCAATAGCTATTACTAAATCATACTAACTGTGTCCGTAAGTGGAATTTAAATTCCAAAACTGAAGTGCAATATGTACCTCTGAACTCAAATTTTCTTTAGAAGAACAAAGAAAAATCAAAAAGAAAGAAAAAGAAAACAAATGAAGATTTCTCATTGCTAGATAAAAATACCAAATAGTTAAGCCATCTTTAGAAGTGAAACAGCCAATAGAAATCATAAAACTATATATTACCATAAATACAGTGAGTAGTTACTACTACATAGTTAATGTGTAGATGTGAAATAGTTTATAAATAAACACAAGAATAAAAATGATGTAAGAAGAGAGTTGGCCGCCGGGAACTGAAGGGACCGGATCAACAGTTCTCTGCACCCAAATCCCGTGGGAGGGAGAGCTAAACCTTCAGAGAGGCAGACACGCCTGGGAAGCCAGAAGAGACTACACTCTGCCCACATTTCTGACTCCAGAGGAAAACACCTAACGCCGTCTGGGACCCCTGTGCACGGGGCTCCCGGGAAAAGGCAGCACAGGCCCTCCTGGTTGCCCCCCTCACGGAGAACTCAAAAGCAACACCCCACGAGCAAACTTGAGCCATAGGACCACAGGTAAGACCAACTTTTCTGCTCCAAGTGACCTGCCTAGTGAACTCAGGACACACAGGCCCACAGGAACATCTGAAGACCAGTAGACAGGAAAAACTACACGCCCAAAAGCAGAACACTCTGTTCCCATAACTGGTTGAAAGAAAACAGGAAAACAAGTCTACAGCACTCCTGACACACAGGCCTATAGGACAGTCAAGCCACTGTCCTAAATAGCAGAACAAAGTAACACTAGAGATAATCTGATGGCGAGAGGCAAGTGCAGGAACCCAAGCAACAGAAACCAAGACTGCATGGCATCATCAGAGCCCAATTCTCCCACCAAAGCAAACACTCAATATCCAAACACACCAGAAAAGCAAGATCTAGATTTAAAATCATATTTGATCATGATGCTGGAGGACTTCAAGAAAGACGTGAAGAACTCCCTTAGAGAAACACAGGAAAACCTAAATAAACAAGTAGAAGCTATAGAGAGGAATCACAAAAATCCCTGAAAGAATTCCAGGAAAACACAATCAAACAGTTGAAGGACTTAAAAATGGAAATAGAAGCAATGAAGAAAGAAGACAGGGAAACAACCCTGGATATAGAAAACCAAAGGAAGAGACAAGGAGGCATAGATACAAGCATCACCAACAGAATACAAGAGATAGAAGAGAGAATCTCAGGAGCAGAAGATTCCATAGAAATCATCAACACAACTGTCAAAGATAATGTAAAACGGAAAAAAGCTACTACTCCAAAACATACATGAAATCCAGGACTCAATGAGATCAAACCTAAGGATAATAGGTATAAAAGAGAGTGAAGACTCCTACATCAAAGGACCACTAAATATTTTTAACAAAAATCATAGAAGAAAATTTCCCTACCCTAAAGAAAGAGATTCCCATAAACATACAAGAAGCCTACAGAACTCCAAATAGATTGAACCAGAAAAGAAACTCCTCCCGTCACATAATTGTCAAAACACCAAATGCACAAAACAAAGAAAGAATATTAAAAGCAGTAAGGGAAAAAGGTCAAGTAACATATAAAGGCAGACCTATCAGAATCACAACAGACTTCTCGCCAGAGACTATGAAACCCAGAAGATCCTGGACAGATGTCATACAGACCCTAAGAGAACACAAATGCAAAACTCTCAATTAACATGGATAGAGAAACAAAGATATTCCATGACAAAACCAAATTTACACAATATCTTTCTACAAGTCCACCCTACAAAGGATAGTAAATAGTAAAGCCCAACACAAGGAGGCAAGCTACACCTTAGAAAAAGCAAGAAACTAATCATCTTGGCAACAAAACAAAGAGAAGAATAGCACACAAACATAACCTCGCATCCAAATATGAATATAACAGGAAGCAATAATCACTGTTCCTTAATAGCTCTCAACATCAATGGTCTCAACTCCCCAATAAAAAGACATAGATTAACAAACTGGATACGCAATGAGGAACCTGCATTCTGCTGCCTACAGGAAACACACCTCAGAGACAAAGACAGACACTACCTCAGAGTGAAAGGCTGGAAAACAACTTTCCAAGCAAATGGTCCGAAGACCATTTCAAATTAAAGTCATCAAAAAAGATAAGGAAGGACACTTCATAATCATCAAAGGAAAAATCCACCAAGATGAATTCTCAATCCTAAATATCTATACTCCAAATACAAGGGCACTTACATACATAAAAGAAACCTCACTAAAGCTCAAAACACACATTGCACGTCACACAATAATATTAGGAGATTTCAACACCCGCCTCATATCAATGGACAGGTCATGGAAACAGAAATTAAACAGAGACGTAGACAGACTAAGAGAAGTCATGAACCAAATGGACTTAACAGATATTTATAGAACATTCTATCCTAAAGCAAAAGGATATACATTCTTCTCAGCACCTCATGGTATTTTCCCCAAAATTGACCATATAATTGGTCATAAAACAGGCCTCAACAAATACAGAAAGATAGAAATAATCACACGCATCCTATCAGACCACCATACACTAAAGCTGGGCTTCAATAACAATAAGGGAAGAACACCCACATATACATGGAAGTGGAACAATGCTCTACTCAATGATAACCTGGTCAAGGAAGAAATAAAGAAAGAAATTAAAGACTTCTTAGAATTTAATGAAAATGAAGGTACAACATACCCAAACTTATGGGACACAGTGAAAGCTGTGCTAAGAGGAAAACTCATGGCTCTGAGTGCCTGCACAAAGAAACAGGAGAGAGCATATTTCAGCCACTTGACAGCACACCTAAAAGCTCTAGAACAAAAACAGTCAAAAGCACCCAGGAGGAGTAGAAGGCAGGAAATAATCAAATTAAGAGCTGAAATCAACCAAGTAGAAACAAAAAGGACCATACAAAGAATCAACAGAACCAAAAGTTGGTTCTTTGAGAAAATCAACAAGATAGATAAACCCTTAGCCATATTAACAAGAGGACACAGAGAGTGTATACAAATTAACAAAATCAGAAATGAAAAGGGAGACATAACTGCAGAATCAGAAGAAATTCAAAAAACCATCAGATCCTACTACAAAAGCCTATACTCAACAAAACTTGGAAATCTGGAGGAAATGGACAATTTCCTAGACAGATACCAGGTACCGAAGTTAAATCAGGAACAGATAAACCATTTAAACAACCCCATACCTCCTAACGAAATAGAAGCAGTCATTAAAGGTCTCCCAACTAAAAATAGCCCAGGTCCAGACAGGTTTAGTGCAGAATTCTATCAGACCTTCATAGAAAACCTCTTACCAATACTATCCAAACTATTCCACAAAATTGAAACAGATGGAGCATTACCAAATTCCTTCTATGACGCCACAATTACTCTTATACCTAAACCACACAAAGACCCAACAAAGAAAGAGAACTTCAGACCAATTTCCCTTATGAATATTGACACAAAAATACTCAATAAAATTCTGGCAAACCGAATCCAAGAGCACATCAAAACAATCATCCACCATGATCAAGTAGGCTTCATCCCAGGCATGCAGGGATGGTTTAATATACGGAAAACCATCAACATGATCCATTATATAAACAAACTGAAAGAACAAAACCACATGATCATTTCATTAGATGCTCAGAAAGCATTTGACAAAATTCAACACCCCTTCATGATAAAAGTCCTGGAAAGAATAGGAATTCAAGGCCCATTCCTAAACATAGTAAAAGCCATATACAGCAAACCAGTTGCTAACATTATACTAAATGGAGAGAAACTTGAAGCAATCCCACTAAAACCAGGGATTAGACAAGGCTGCCCACTCTCTCCCTATTTATTCAATATAGTTCTTGAAGTTCTAGCCAAGCAATCAGACAACAAAAGGAGATCAAGGGGATACAGATTGCAAAAGAAGAAGTCAAAATATCACTATTTGCAGATGATATGATAGTATATTTAAGTGATCCCAAAAGTTCCACCACAGAACTACTAAAGCAGATAAACAACTTCAACAAAGTGGCTGGGTATAAAATTAACTCAAATAAATCAGTAGCCTTCCTCTACACAAAAGAGAAACAAGCCAGGAAAGAAATTAGGGAAACGACACCCTTCATAATAGTCCCAAATAATATAAAATATCTCAGTGTGACTTTAACCAAGCAAGTAAAAGATCTGTACAATAAGAACTTCAAGCCTCTGAAGAAAGAAATTGAAGAAGACCTCAGAAGATGGAAAGATCTCCCATGCTCATGGATTGGCATTATTAATATAGTAAAAATGGCCATCTTACCAAAATGATCTACAGATTCAATGCAATCCCCATCAAAATACCAATCCAATTCTTCAAAGAGTTAGACAGAACAATTTGCAAATTCATCTGGAATAACAAAAAAACCAGGATAGCTAAAACTATCCTCAACAATAAAGGGACTTCAGTGGGAATCACTGTCCCTGAACTCAAGCAGTATTAGGGAGCAATAGTGATAAAAACTGCATTGTCCCCCAGCTCCGAAAAAAAAAACTGCATGGTCTTGGTACAGAGACAGACAGATAGACCAATGGAATAGAACTGAAGACCCAGAAATGGGTCTTCACCTCAAGTCACCTATGGTCACTTGATTTTTGAAAAGGAGCCAAAACCATCTATGGAAAAAAGATAGCATTTTCAGCAAATGGTGCTGGTTCAACTGTGTACGGAGCCATATTGCATTTGGGCCTGGCCGTTTTGTGACTGTATAGCTCAAAGTGGCTATGTGACTCTTGGCTGCATGGCCACACATACTCCTCTAAGATGACTGCCATAAAGCCTCGAGATTGTGGGACAAAAGCCTCTCCCATGAATTTACGGCACAGGAAGATAACATTCACGGGATGCTTCAGCCTAAGCAAATATCAGTTATCTCCTGAGTCAACACCTGCTGTCTCCACTGCCTGACCTCTTTGCCTCCTGCTATCACTGCCTATACCCTCATCTCCCCCTCCTTTGTGTTTCACAAAGGTCACTCCCCCTACCTGAAAGCCTTAAAAGCTGTAACGTTCATCCCAATAAACAAGACTTTGACAATAGAATCTTGCTTGGTCTCCTTCTTCTCTCTCCCCCCATTGGCCCAAGGGTAGCGCCCCTTCAGAACCCTGAATAACTGGACCTGCTGGACGGGTCAAGTGGCGCCCGAACACAGGGACCCAGAAGTATGACCAACTACCGGACGACGGAGACAGGAGATCCTCGGAGAGATTGAGGACTCTTCAGGCTGCATCACTCGTGCATCGCTGGAGAGGGAGGTAAGACCGGTTGAATAAGTGTCGTCCCATCGCCATTGGGAAGACATTGTCTAAGGAAGTTTGTTTCATAAGAGAAATCAAGCGTTTACTCAGGGAGAGAGGAATAAGAGTTAAGAAAAATGATTTAATCAAATTTTTTTGTTTTGTAGATGAAAAATGTCCTTGGTTAATTTTAAGCGGCCCCGATATTCACCCCCTTACTTGGAATAAGGTTAGTCAGGAGATTAATAAGCTTTTGAAAGCTGGCAACACAGTGTCCGCGGCTTTTTTCAGTTACTGGGGTATCATTAAAGACATTATAATAGATGCTGAGGAAGGAGGCGAGAGTGCCCAGCTCTTAGCTGTCACAGAGAACTTCTTACTAGCCTCGAGTCTGCCATCACGTAACGATGAAAAAGAAAATGGGGAGCCGCATTCTCCTTGCCCTTCCATTGTTATTGATATGCCTGGGGATGAGGGAAATCTTTCATCCAAAGCCTTACACTCTCTAGAAGACCCCAAGATGTCCAAAAATTCAAAAAAAACATTTATCCTTCTCTCAAAGAATTTTCTGAGAAAAATCCCGACTCAACTCTAGACCTCGCCTCTGAGGCCAAACTAGAGGAGAAAGCTGCCAGGTATGAGGAAGAGAGATATGGCCCCAGGGCCACCGGAACCTCGGGTCCTTTTCACACAAAGATCCGGAACTACCCACCCCCCACCCTATCTGCCCCAAATACCATCAGCTCCTCCTGCACCTCTGCCAATCACAGTGACAGAGGGGCTAACTCAGACTAAGGCTGCGCTTCAGGCTCAAATCACCAGACTCAAACAAGCCTTACATTTACAACAGGAGCTAGGGGACCTTACATTAGAGATTCAAAACTTACAAGAAACCATGAGAAAGTAACAAGTTGCCCCAAAAAGGCCATCTAACACCATTAAAAAACCTCAGCCAGAGGCGGCGCATATCTTCCTGGTTGCTGCCGCTGCAGAGAGCCCGTGGGCAGCACCCCACGAGCGAACTTCAGCCTTGGGACCACAGGTAAGACCAACTTTTCTGCTACAAGAAAGCTGCCTGGTGAACTCAAGACACAGGCCCACAGGAACAGCTGAAGACCTGTAGAGAGGAAAAACTACACGCCCGAAAGCAGAACACTCTGTCCCCATAACTGACTGAAGGAGAGGAAAACAGGTCTACAGCACTCCTGACACACAGGCTTATAGGACAGTCTAGCCACTATCAGAAATAGCGGAACAAAGTAACACTAGAGATAATCTGATGGCGAGAGGCAAGCGCAGAAACCCAAGCAACAGAAACCAAGACTACATGGCATCATCGGAGCCCAAGTCTCCCACCAAAACAAACATGGAATATCCAAACACACCAGAAAAGCAAGATCTAGTTTCAAAATCATATTTGATCATGATGCTGGAGGACTTCAAGAAAGACGTGAAGAACTCCCTTAGAGAAACACAGGAAAACATTAATAAACAAGTAGAAGCCTACAGAGAGGAATCGCAGAAATCCCTGAAAGAATTCCAGGAAAACACAATCAAACAGTTGAAGGAATTAAAAATGGAAATAGAAGCAATCAAGAAAGAACACATGGAAACAACCCTGGATATAGAAAACCAAAAGAAGAGACAAGGAGCTGTAGATACAAGCTTCACCAACAGAATACAAGAGATGGAAGAGAGAATCTCAGGAGCAGAAGATTCCATAGAAATCATTGACTCAACTGTCAAAGATAATGTAAAGCGGAAAAAGCTACTGGTCCAAAACATACAGGAAATCCAGGACTCAATGAGAAGATCAAACCTAAGGATAATAGGTATAGAAGAGAGTGAAGACTCCCAGCTCAAAGGACCAGTAAATATCTTCAACAAAATCATAGAAGAAAACTTCCCTAACCTAAAAAAAGAGATACCCATAGACATACAAGAAGCCTACAGAACTCCAAATAGATTGGACCAGAAAAGAAACACCTCCCGTCACATAATTGTCAAAACACCAAACGCACAAAATAAAGAAAGAATATTAAAAGAAGTAAGGGAAAAAGGTCAAGTAACATATAAAGGCAGACCTATCAGAATCACACCAGACTTCTCGCCAGAAACTATGAAGGCCAGAAGATCCTGGACAGATGTCATACAGACCCTAAGAGAACACAAATGCCAGCCCAGGTTACTGTATCCTGCAAAACTCTCAATTAACATAGATGGAGAAACCAAGATATTCCATGACAAAACCAAATTTACACAATATCTTTCTACAAATCCAGCACTACAAAGGATAATAAATGGTAAAGCCCAACATAAGGTGGCAAGCTATACCCTAGAAGAAGCAAGAAACTAATCGTCTTGGCAACAAAACAAAGAGAATGAAAGCACACAAACATAACCTCACATCCAAATATGAATATAACAGGCAGCAATAATCACTATTCGTTAATATCTCTCAATATCAATGGCCTCAACTCCCCAATAAAGAGAAATAGATTAACAAACTGGATACGCAACGAGGACCCTGCATTCTGCTGCCTACAGGAAACACACCTCAGAGACAAAGACAGACACTACCTCAGAGTGAAAGGCTGGAAAACAACTTTCCAAGCAAATGGTCGGAAGAAGCAAGCTGGAGTAGCCATTCTAATATCACATAAAATCAATTTTCAACTAAAAGTCATCAAAAAAGATAAGGAAGGACACTTCATATTCATCAAAGGAAAAATCCACCAAGATGAACTCTCAATCCTAAATATCTATGCCCCAAATACAAGGGCACCTACATACGTAAAAGAAACCTTACTAAAGCTCAAAACACACATTGCACCTCACACAATAATAGTGGGAGATTTCAACACCCCACTCTCATCAATGGACAGATCATGGAAACAGAAATTAAACAGTGATGTCGACAGACTAAGAGAAGTCATGAGCCAAATGGACTTAACGGATATTTATAGAACATTCTATCCTAAAGAAAAAGGATATACCTTCTTCTCAGCTCCTCATGGTACTTTCTCCAAAATTGACCTTATAATTGGTCAAAAAACGGGCCTCAACAGGTACAGAAAGATAGAAATAATCCCCTGCGTGCTATCGGACCACCACGGCCTAAAACTGGTCTTCAATAACAATAAGGGAAGAATGCCCACATATACGTGGAAATTGAACAATGCTCTACTCAATGATAACCTGGTCAAGGAAGAAATAAAGAAAGACATGAAAAACTTTTTAGAATTTAATGAAAATGAAGATACAACATACTCAAACTTATGGGACACAATGAAAGCTGTGCTAAGAGGAAAACTCATAGCGCTGAGTGCCTGCAGAAAGAAACAGGAAAGAGCATATGTCAGCAGCTTGACAGCACACCTAAAAGCTCTAGAACAAAAAGAAGCAAATACACCCAGGAGGAGTAGAAGGCAGGAAATAATCAAACTCAGAGCTGAAATCAACCAAGTAGAAACAAAAAGGACCATAGAAAGAATCAACAGAACCAAAAGTTGGTTCTTTGAGAAAATCAACAAGATAGATAAACCCTTAGCCAGACTAACGACAGGACACAGAGAGTGCGTCCAAATTAACAAAATCAGAAATGAAAAGGGAGACATAACTACAGATTCAGAGGAAATTCAAAAAATCATCAGATCTTACTATAAAAACCTATATTCAACAAAACTTGAAAATCTTCAGGAAATGGACAATTTCCTAGACAGATACCAGGTATCGAAGTTAAATCAGGAACAGATAAACCAGTTAAACAACCCCACAACTCCTAAGGAAATAGAAGCAGTCATTAAAGGTCTCCCAACCAAAAAGAGCCCAGGTCCAGACGGGTTTAGTGCAGAATTCTATCAAACCTTCATAGAAGACCTCATACCAATATTAACCAAACTATTCCACAAAACTGAAACAGATGGATCACTACCGAATACCTTCTACGAAGCCACAATTACTCTTATACCTAAACCACACAAAGACCCAACAAAGAAAGAGAACTTCAGACCAATTTCCCTTATGAATATCGACGCAAAAATACTCAATAAAATTCTGGCAAACCGAATCCAAGAGCACATCAAAACAATCATCCACCAGGATCAAGTAGGCTTCATCCCAGGCATGCAGGGATGGTTTAATATACGGAAAACCATCAACGTGATCCATTATATAAACAAACTGAAAGAACAGAACCACATGATCATTTCATTAGATGCTGAGAAAGCATTTGACAAAATTCAACACCCCTTCATGATAAAAGTCCTGGAAAGAATAGGAATTCAAGGCCCATACCTAAACATAGTAAAAGCCATATACAGCAAACCAGTGGCTAACATTAAACTAAATGGAGAGAAACTTGAAGCAATCCCACTAAAATCAGGGACTAGACAAGGCTGCCCACTCTCTCCCTACTTATTCAATATAGTTCTTGAAGTTCTAGCCAGAGCAATCAGACAACAAAAGGAGATCAAGGGGATACAGATCGGAAAAGAAGAGGTCAAAATATCACTATTTGCAGATGATATGATAGTATATTTAAGTGATCCCAAAAGTTCCACCAGAGAACTGCTAAAGCTGATAAACAACTTCAGCAAAGTGGCTGGGTATAAAATTAACTCAAATAAATCAGTTGCCTTCCTCTATACAAAAGAGAAACAAGCAGAGAAAGAAATTAGGGAAACGACACCCTTCATAATAGACCCAAATAATATAAAGTACCTCGGTGTGACTTTAACCAAGCAAGTAAAAGATCTGTACAATAAGAACTTCAAGACACTGAAGAAAGAAATTGAAGAAGACCTCAGAAGATGGAAAGATCTCCCATGCTCATGGATTGGCAGGATTAATATAGTAAAAATGGCCATTTTACCAAAAGCAATCTACAGATTCAATGCAATCACCATCAAAATACCAATCCAATTCTTCAAAGAGTTAGACAGAACAATTTGCAAATTCATATGGAATAACAAAAAACCCAGGATAGCTAAAGCTATCCTCAACAATAAAAGGACTTCAGGGGGAATCACTATCCCTGAACTCAAGCAGTATTACAGAGCAATAGTGATAAAAACTGCATGGTCTTGGTACAGAGACAAACAGATAGACCAATGGAATAGAATTGAAGACCCAGAAATGAACCCACACACCTATGGTCACTTGATTTTTGACAAAGGAGCCAAAACCATCCAATGGAAAAAAGATAGCAGTTTCAGCAAATGGTGCTGGTTCAACTGGAGGGCAACATGTAGAAGAATGCAGATCGATCCATGCTTATCACCCTGTACAAAGCTTAAGTCCAAGTGGATCAAGGACCTCCACATCAAACCAGACACACTCAAACTAATAGAAGAAAAACTAGGGAAGCATCTGGAACACATGGGCACTGGAAAAAATTTCCTGAACAAAACACCAATGGCGTATGCTCTAAGATCAAGAATCGACAAATGGGATATCATAAAACTGCAAAGCTTCTGTAAGGCAAAGGACACTGAGGTTAGGACAAATCGGCAACCAACATATTGGGAAAAGATCTTTACCAATCCTACAACAGATAGAGGCCTTATATCCAAAATATACAAAGAACTCAAGAAGTTAGACCGCAGGGAAACAAATAACCCTATTAAAAAATGGGGTTCAGAGCTAAACAAAGAATTCACAGCTGAGGAATGCCGAATGGCTGAGAAACACCTAAAGAAATGTTCAACATCTTTAGTCATAAGGGAAATGCAAGTCAAAACAACCCTGAGATTTCACCTCACACCAGTGAGAATGGCTAAGATCAAAAACTCAGGTGACAGCAGATGCTGGAGAGGATGTGGAGAAAGAGGAACACTCCTCCATTGTTGGTGGGATTGCAGACTGGTACAACCATCCTGGAAATCAGTCTGGAGGTTCCTCAGAAAATTGGACATTGAACTGCCTCAGGATCCAGCTATACCTCTCTTGGGCATATACCTAAAAGATGCCTCAACATATAAAAGAGACACGTGCTCCACTATGTTCATTGCAGCCTTATTTATAATAGCCAGAAGCTGGAAAGAACCCAGATGCCCTTCAACAGAGGAATGGATACAGAAAATGTGGTACATCTACACAATGGAATATTACTCAGCTATCAAAAACAACGAGTTTATGAAATTCGTAGGCAAAAGGTTGGAACTGGAAAATATCATCCTGAGTGAGCTAACCCAATCACAGAAAGACATACATGGTATGCACTCATTGATAAGTGGCTATTAGCCCAAATGCTTGAATTACCCTAGATCCCTAGAACAAACGAAACTCAAGACGGATGATCAAAATGTGAATGCTTCACTCCTTCTTTAAATGAGGAAAAAGAATACCCTTGGCAGGGAATAGAGAGGCAAAGATTAAAACAGAGACTGAAGGAACACCCATTCAGAGCCTGCCCCACATGTGGCCCATACATATACAGCCACCCAATTAGACAAGATGGATGAAGCAAAGAAGTGCAGACCGACAGGAGCCGGATGTAGATCGCTCCTGAGAGACACAGCCAGAATACAGCAAATACAGAGGCGAATGCCAGCAGCAAACCACTGAACTGAGAATAGGTCCCCCGTTGAAGGAATCAGAGAAAGAACTGGAAGAGCTTGAAGGGGCTCGAGACCCCATATGTACAACAATGCCAAGCAACCAGAGCTTCCAGGGACTAAGCCACTACCTAAAGACTATACATGGACTGACCCTGGACTCTGACCTCATAGGTAGCAATGAATATCCTAGTAAGAGCACCAGTGGAAGGGGAAGCCCTGGGTCCTGCTACGACTTTACCCCCAGTGAACTAGACTATGGGGGGGAGGGCGGCAATGGGGGGAGGGTTGGGAGGGGAACACCCATAAGGAAGGGGAGGGGGGAGGGGGATGTTTGCCCAGAAACCAGGAAAGGGAATAACACTCGAAATGTATATAAGAAATACTCAAGTTAATAAAAAAAAAAAAAAAACCTCAGCCAAAGTTGACCTTCCCAGTCATGACTAGAGCTCGTGCCAGACAGGCCAGAGACGAACCTGAACCAGATAGTACTAACAATAGCCAGGAAGAAAAATGATAATGACGAACAAGAGAGTGAGACAGAAAATGATTATGATGAAGGACCCTTAGATTCAGAAGAAGAAAGCCCTGATCAGAATGAGGGCGGGACCTCGTGTCCCATATACAAGAAACTTAAACTCAAACACATAAAGGAATTACATTCAGCTGTTAAAAATTATGGTATAAATGCTCCCTTTTCCTTGTCTGTTTTAGAAGGACTCGTGGTCTCTGGATATTTGATTCCTAGTGAATGGACAAAGGTGGTACAGTCTGTCCTCACTAGAGGGCAATATTTAACTTGGAAATCCAAGTTTATAGATAGGGCAAAGAGCCTTGCTGCTAGGAACAGAAAAAAATCCTTTAAGTAAAACTGCTTCCTGGACAGCAGACAAGCTGTGTGGGAGAGGCTCATTCGCCTCCGAGGAAAAACAACTCGAACTGTCCCGGGGTGTACTCGACCAAACAGCACAGGCGACTCTGTCCGCTTGGAGGTCAGTTCCTGCTACAGGGGCACTCACCACCCCTTTAACTAAAATAATCCAGGGGGCACAAGAGCCCTACACTCAGTTTGTGGGAAGACTACAAGAAGCAGCAGAAAGAATCCTAGGTCAAAATGAAAGTGAAGGGCTTCTCCTTAGACAGCTTGCTCTCACAAATGCTAATTCGGCATGCAGAGCCGCACTTCGAGGCAAGACCAAAGACCTTGATATCCCAGGCATGATTAAACTTTGCAATGATGTTGATTCTTTTTCACACCAAGTATCCAAGTCTATTGCCTGGCAATTGGGGCTGTGTTCCAAAAAACTAGAGATTCTGGTTGCCCTAGAGGCAAAACATGCTTTAAATGTGGACAACCCAGTCATTTTGCTAGAAAATGTAACACCTCCAACCTTAGCCAGTCCCCCAACCCTGCTGGATGGCCCATTGCCCTGGGGGCTTGTCCACGCTGCAAGAGAGGCCTTCACTGGGTCAGGGAATGTCGGTCTAAGACTGACGCTAAGGGGCACACCCTCCCTGCGGTCCAGGGAAACAGGCGGGGTTCCCCACAACGGGGCCCCTATCCATGGGTGACCACACGCCCCCAAGTGCAGCATCAAGCTCCTGCAACGCCAACTTATCCCGGGCAACAGCAGGGAGCACAGGAGTGGACCTGTGTTCCTCCACCACCAGGATTATAACCCCTGAGGAAGGGACTATTATCATAGAATCTGGAAAGTTTGGGCCCCGGCCACCTGGCATGTTTTTCCTAATAATTGGGCGAGCCTCGAGTGCTCTTCAAGGACTTGTCATCCTTCCCTCTGTAATAGATGCTGATTATTCTGGGGAGATTAAATTTCTACCCACTGCCACGCAGGGCCCCTTAACCCTTAGAGCCAGACAACGCATTGCACAAGCCTTAACGCTTACCTTCATGGGGCAGTTCCCTCATAAAGAAAAGGGGCATGGTTCTTCCTCCCCTGGCTCTTCAGATGTTTATTGGGTTCAAAAATTAACTGATGAAAGACCCATGATGTCTCTTTGGCTCGATGGCAAACAATTTCAGGGCCTTTTAGATATGGGGGTGGATACAACAGTGCTCTCCTCTAGACACTGGCCCTCAAACCTGGCCCCTTAAGGCTACCGCCACACATTTAAAAGGGATAGGTCAAACACAGTATACACTCCAAAGCTCAAACCTCCTGACCTGGAAAGATAAAGAGAATAATACAGGCACAGTTAGGCCGTTTGTAGTTTCTGGACTCCCTGTTAACCTCTGGGGAAGAGATATTCTTTCCCAGATGGGGGTGATGATGTGTAGTCCCAATGTAGTCCCAACCAAATGTTAAGGACAGGATTTCTCCCTGGAAAAGGATTAGGTAGAAATGAACAGGGAATCACAGAACCCTGACTCCCATGCCCAAAACAGATAGAGGAGGTTTAGGAGCAGACCTTTTTTCATAGAGACTGCTGTTCCTCCTGCACTCCAGGCTGATAAAATATTTGAAAGTCAAATGACTCAGTCTGGATCGATCAGTGGTCCATGCCTCAAGAAAAGGTTCAAGCGGCCCTACAGTTGGTGCAGGAACAATTATTACAAGGGCACCTTGAACAATCCACTTCACTGTGGAACACCCCTATTTTTGTCATAAAGAAGAAAAATGGTTCTTGGTGATTGTTACAAGAACTTAGAGCGGTTAATAAAACTATGGTCCCTATGGGGGCCCTACAACCTGGTTTGCCTTCTCCAATAACTATTCCTAGAGACTTTTATAAAATAGTCATTGATATAAAAGATTGTTTCTTTTCTATTCCCCTTCATCCGGAGGATTGTGACTGCTTTGACTTTTATATCCCTGTCATTAACCATGTGGGCCCTAATTCCTGCTTTCAGTGGCGCGTGTTTGCCACAGGGGATGGCTAATAGCTCCACCCTGTGTCAAAGATATGTGGCCCAAACTGTAGATTCAATAAGGCTGCGTTTCCCCTCTGCTTACATCATCCATTACATAGAGGATATTTTGATTTCCTCCGCTTGTTTACAGGAAACTCAAAAACTAACCCAAATTATTGTTTTGGCCTTACAAAAAAGGGGTTGCACCATTGCCCCTGAAAAAATTCAGACACAATATCCCTTTTTGTTCCTTGGATTCCAATTAGAACCTATCCATTTATTCTCAAAAGCTATCAATTAGAAGATCGCAGCTACATACCTTAAATGATTTTCAAAAACTTTTGGGTGATATTAATTGGCTTAGACCTTACCTTAAGCTAACCACTGGTGATTTAAAACCTCTATTTGAAATTCTGAAGTGTAGCCCTGATCCTAATTCCATTAGGGTTCTAACTCCCCAGGCTGAAAAGTCTCTACTAAAGGTTGAACAGGCTATCAGCCAACAATTCATAGGTTATTTCAGTCCATCCAAGACATTGTATCTGATCCTTTTTGCAACAAGGTTTACACCCACAGGCCTCCTATGGCAAGATAATCATCCACTAATGTGGATCCACCTGCCCAAAAGCCCCCCCTCTGCTAAAATACTTCCTACTTATCCCTCCTTGATTTGCCAGACTATTTTCTTGGGGCTTAAGCTGGCTACCTGCCATTTTGGCCGCAATCCCGATATTATTACTTCTCCATATTCACAGGAGCAACTTGCTTGGCTGCAACACAGACATGATAACTGGATAGTTCTGCTGTCTATTTATCAGGAAACATTTGATACTCATTTACCAGGAGATAAATTACTATAGTTCCTCCATGTTACCCCCTTTGTCTTCCCAAAGGTTACACATCTGAAACCTATACCAAATGCCTTGACTGTTTTCATAGAGGATCCAAGAATGGAAAGGCCTCCTTTGTTGTTAAAGATCAAGCTTTTTCTGTCAATACCCCATACGCTTCTGCCCAATTAGTAGAAGTTTATAGTGCTTTAGAAATATTTAAATTAATAAATCAATCATTTAACCTTTTCTCTGACAGCCATTATGTAGTCAGAGCTCTCCAAGTCTTGGAGACTGTCTCTACTATACAACCCTCAACACCTACCTTTAAACTATTTTTAGAAATACAAAAACACATAAGGGCCCGGCCAAACCCATTCTTTGTGGGCCATATCAGGGCTCACTCGAATCTGCCCGGTCCTTTAACCAAAGGTAATGATTTAGCTGACAAAGCCACTAGGCTGACAATGACTGCTTCTCTTAGTGATTCCTCACAAGAAGCACAGATGGCACATTCACCCCATCACCTTAATGCTCAAACATTGCAGCTTAAGTACAAATTACTAGAGAACAAGCCAGACAAATTGTCAAAAATTGTAAAAACTGCCTGACCCTACTTCCTGAGCCACACATTGGGGTTAATCCCAGGGGCCTTATCCTGGGAGAAAAACAGCAAATGGATGTCACCCATGTCCCATCTTTTGGAAAACTAAAATTTGTACATGTTACCATTGATACCTTTAGTGGGTTCATATGTGCCTCTGCACACACAGGAGGAGCCACAAAAGATGTTATTGCTCATATGCTCTACACATTTTCGGTTATGGGACAACCCAAAATGCTAAAAACAGATAATGGGCCTGGCTATGTTAGTCGCAAATTTAAACAATTTTGCTCCCAATTTTAAATAAAACATATTACAGGCATACCTTATAACCCTCAGGGACAAGGAATTGTAGAACGACCCCATCAAACCCTTAAGAATACACTGTTAAAGCTTACTGCCCAAGAAACTCTTTATTCTCTTAAAGGCAGCGCAAAATTTTTATTATCCCATGCCTTTTTGTTTTAAATTTCTTAACTTTGGATAATCAAGGTCGTTCACCTGCCAATTGCTTATGGGACCCCTCAACCAAGATGGATCACGCTCATGTTCTCTGGAAGGACCCCCTAACTGGACAGTGGCAGGGTCCTGACCCTGTGATAGTCTGGGGGAAGGGATCCACCTGTATTCATTATTCTAAAGAGGGGGGAGCCAGATGACTCCCTGAAAGATTAATAAAGCTTTCCAATAAATTCCAAACATTCCAAGACTGATAAAACCTTATAACAAATTCCAGGGTGGCGCCTGAGAAAAATGCATGTTTTCTTTTTCAGAGCAATGAAGCTCTACTGGATTCTACTGAAACTTCTCTTTCTAATTGTGCTGACATCTGGAACGTCAAGCCCCTATCAGATTTGGAATTACACCTGGGTAATTGTAAATGAGGCCGGAGATACCGCCTTTACCACCTCCCACACTGGCCCTAACCCCACCTGGCCACAATTAACTCCAAATTTATGTAAACTAGCTGCAGAGGAAATTCTTACTGGGGCCTCGAAGACAAATACTTACCCCTAATTGAAGCCCCTCATGGGTCTAGTTTTAATGAAAGATATGTTGGTTGTGACATTGTCCATCAACTCACCAACATTAGGGAAACTGACTTTTACGTCTGCCCCAAATTCCACAGAGATCGCTCCCTAAACTATAAGTGTAGATACAGGGATCAATTCTATTGTGCCTCCTGGGGGTGTGAAACCACAGGAGACGCATACTGGAAACCCACCTCCTCTTGGGATTATATCACAGTAAAAAAGGGGTGGCACAATTCTAACAGAAACAATACCCTAACCCAGGAATGTCGGAACACTGAGCCTTCCAAGGGCTGGTGCAACCCTCTTACAATAACCTTTACTGACACTGGGAAAGGATCACCCCAGAAAACTGGCATAAGGGGTTTGAGTGGGGTCTCTGGATGAATGTTGCCAATAGAGACCCTGGAGTAACCTTCAAAATTAGATTATTTAAAACCACCCCCAACTTACATAAGGCCTCCATTGGGCCTAACCCTCAATTGCATAGCCAGGGTTCCTCGCCACCCAGGGTGGTGACTCAGCCCCCCTTTAACACCTCTAGTCCTCCATCTACCCTTTTTCAGCCAACCATACCTGTTGGGCCTATGTCCCCCACGAGCCTGATTTTATCTGTTCTTAACGCCTCAGCTCTTGCCTTGGTATATCATGAACAGGAGACAAATACCTCTATTTATGAGGAATGCTGGATGTGTTTTTCAGCTAACCTTCCTTTCTATGAGGGTATAGCCACTTTTGGCAACATCACATATACTAATGACACTAGTGGTCTCTCTTGGAACACCGTAGAACTCACTATCACAGAAGTCTCAGGGATAGGAAGCTGCCTCCTTGGGAAGAACATGCTCCACCCTCAACAATTATTAGAAATATGTAATAATACCATAATTGTTGACAATCAAAATAAATATTTACAAGCCTCCAAGTATACTTACCTAGCATGTTCCACTGGTCTAACCACATATGTTATAACATCTCAATTTTTACAGACTAAAGATTACTGTGTGCTGGTTCAATTATTTCCCAGACTCAGCATACATGAGCCACAGACTTTTCTTAAATCCTGGGAAAAGGGCTCGGATATGCCTCACAAAGTAAAAAGAGAACCAGTAACTGCCATCACTCTCATGGTTCTCCTAGGACTAGGGGCCGCAGGTGCAGGCACTGGCATCGCTTCCCGCATTACTTCCCATCAATACTATAACCAGCTTAGTGAAGCCATAGATAAGGATATTGCTGAATTAATAGATGGATTAGCTAACTTAAAAGACTCAGTTGCCTCGTTGTCTGAAGTAGTCTTACAAAATAGAAGAGGCCTAGACTTAATCTTCCTACAACAAGGAGGACTTTGCACAGCCTTAAAAGAGGAATGCTGTGTTTATGTAGATAAGACTGGACTTGTAGAAGACAGTCTAAAAAAGGTGAGAGATAGCCTAGAAAAATGAAGGAGAGAGAGAGAGCAACAACAGTCTTGGTACAAAAACTGGTTTTCTACATCCCCCTGGCTCTCTACCCTGTTGCCTTCAACTTTAGGACCCCTTGTGGGCCTGCTTCTGTTGATTTCCTTTGGTCCTTGGGCCTTTCAGCGCCTCACCCACTTTATTAAATCACAAATAGATTCTGCTTTGCCTAGAAATTCTGTTTCAGTACATTATCATCGCTTGGAGATCGGGACAGCTGAGGAGAACCAGAGAGACAATGAACAAGATGAGGTGCCTACAACATATCAGGAGAGGCTCGATTTCCACAATCTCTTATATTAATGCCATCTGGCCCCTACTCTTTTGCCCCTGGGCTCAAATAAGAGGAATGAGAAGATGACCCAATGTAGCCATCATCAGTGACGGGAACTTCCTCTGACCCTTAACCAATCTAAAACATGGAGCCTTGAGGGCGACAAGGTGATCCTATGACAGATAAGGTTGGGGTTCGAGAGGTCGATCCTAAGAAAGAGGTGGCTACACCCCGTTTAAACGGACGGGCCGGTCAAATGCTCCTCTGCCCAGTTTCTCCCACAATAAACACACACATATAGCCCAGAACGGTGTGTTACAGCATAAGTTCATTCCTAGCCATTGGGGTGCAGTCCTAACTGCAAGAGTGGCTCGCCATGGCCGAGCTGGGCACTATGTGAGGCATGTCTGATCTCTCTCAGATCACTACTTCCATTTAATGGTCTTTTATAAAAGAAAAATGGGGGAGATGTAGGGAGCCATATTGGATTTGGGCCTGGCCGTTTTGTGACTGTATAGCTCAAAGTGGCTATGTGACTCTTGGCTGCATGGCCACACATACTCCTCTAAGATGACTGCCATAAAGCTTCGAGATTGTGGGACAAAAGCCTCTCCCATGAATTTACGGCACAGGAAGATAACATTCACGGGATGCTTCAGCCTAAGCAAATATCAGTTATCTCCTGAGTCAACACCCGGTGTCTCCACTGCCTGACCTCTTTGCCTCCTGCTATCACTGCCTATACCCTCATCTCCCCCTCCTTTGTGTTTCACAAGGTCACTCCCCCTACCTGAAAGCCTTAAAAGCTGTAACGTTCATCCCAATAAACGAGACCTTGACAATAGAATCTTGCTTGGTCTCCTTCTTCTCTCGCCCCCCATTGTCCCAAGGGTAGCGCCCCTTCGGAACCCTGAATAACTGGACCTGCTGGACGGGTCACAACTGGAGGTCAACATGTAGAAGAATGCAGATCGATAAATGCTTATCACCCTGTACAAAGCTTAAGTCCAAGTGGATCAAGGACCTCCTCGTCAAACCAGATACACTCAAACTAATAGAAGAAAAAGTGGGGAAGCATCTCGAACACATGGGCACTGGAGAAAATTTCCTGAACAAAACACCAATGGCTTATACTCTAAGATCAAGAATTGACAAATGGGATCTCAAAAAACTGCAAAGCTTCTGTAAGGCAAAGGACACTGTGGTTAGGACAAAATGACAACCAACAGATTGGGAAAAGATCTTTACCAATCTTACAATGTAGAGATCTGCGACGTGCCAAGCCTCAAAGATGGAGCTGATTTCCGCCTTCCACCCTCCCAAAGGTGAGCGCTCCTTGCAGTAAACAAGTCCTTATTTGGCTATGTCTGCCTGGCCCGCTAGCTTCCGCATAGTGACAGCCTATCTACATGACCCATGTGGCTTGCTAGGACCAGCCAGTGCTAGCTATTTAAGTGTAGTGCAAGGCGTTCCCCGGGAAGAGAGAGGGGGAGAGAGGAGAAAGAGAAAGAGAGAGTCGGAAAAGAAAAGAGAGACAGTCAGGAGAGTCAGAGAGAGAGAGGGTGTCAGAAAAGAGAGAGTCAGAGGAGAGAGTCAGAAGAAATAGAGGTCAGAAGATTGTATCAAGGTTCCTGAGTAAAACTGCTTGAAGAAGATCTCCTGTGGTCGTGTCTTCCTTGCTGGTCGAGGTTGGGCGCGGCACTAAAACAGATAGGGGGCTTATATCCAAAATATACAAAGAACTTAAGAAGTTAGACTGCAGGGAGACAAAGAACCCTGTTAAAAAATGAGGTTCAGAGCTAAACAAAGAATTCACAGCTGACGAATGCCGATTGGCTGAGAAACACCTAAAGAAATGTTCAACATCTTTAGTCATAAGGGAAATGCAAATTAAAACAACCCTGAGATTTCACCTCACAACAGTGAGAATGGCTAAGATCAAAAACTCAGGTGACAGCAAATGCTGGTGTGGATGTGGAGAAAGAGGAACACTCCTCAATTGTTGGTGGGATTGCAGACTGGTACAGCCATCCTGGAAATCAGTCTGGAGGTTCCTCAGAAAATTGGACATTGAACTGCCTGAGGATCCAGCTATACCTCTCTTGGGCATATACCCAAAAGATGCCTCAACATATAAAAGAGACACGTGCTCCACTATGTTCATCGCAGCCTTATTTATAATAGCCAGAAGCTGGAAAGAACCCAGATGCCCTTCAAAAGAGGAATGGATACAGAAAATGTGGTACATCTACACAATGGAATATTACTCAGCTATCAAAAACAATGACTTCATTAAATTCATAGGCAAATGGATGGAACTGGAAAATATCATCCTGAGTGAGGTAACCCAATCACAGAAAAACACACATGGTATGCACTCATTGATAAGTGGCTATTAGCCCAAATGCTTGAATTGCCCTAGATGCACAGAACATTTGAAACGCAAGACGGATGATCAAAATGTGAATGCTTCACTCCTTCTTTAAAGGGGGAACAAGAATACCCTTGGCAGGGAATAGGGAGGTGAAGTTTAGAACAGAGACTGAAGGAACACCCATTCAGAGCCTGCCTATGTATGGACATGTGGTCCATACATATACAGCCACCCAATTAGACAAGATGGATGAAGCAAAGAAGTGCAGGCAGACAGGAGCCAGATGTAGATCTCTCCTGAGAGACACACCCAGAATACAGCAAATACATAGGTGAATGCCAGCAGCAAACCACTGAACTGAGAACAGGACCCCCGTTGAAGGAATCAGAGAAAGAACTGGAAGAGCTTGAAGGGGCTCGAGACCCCATATGAACAACAATGCCAACCAACCAGAGCTTCCAGGGACTAAGCCACTACCTAAAGACTATACATGGACTGACCCTGGGCTCCAATCTCATAGGTAGCAATGAATAGTCTAGTAAGAGCACCAGTGGAAGGGGAAGCTCTTGGTCCTGCTAAGACTGAACCCCCAGTGAACGTGATTGTTGGGGGGAGGGTGGTAATGGTTGGAGCATGGAGACGGGAACACTCATATAGAAGGGGAGTGGGAGGGGTTATGGGGATGTTGGCCCAGAAATCAGGAAAGGGAATAACAATCAAAATATAAATAAGAAATACTCAAGTTAATAAAGAAAAAAAGAAAGAAAGAAAAAAGAAGAGAGTTGGACCCTCAGAAATGCAGACAATCCTTAGATACCAGACAGCAGAGAGAGGTGCTGGATGAATCTTGTTCTACTTAATAAATATTGATTGCTAGTGGTCCTGTGTTTAGTAGAACTCTGGAAGTTTCTTTATTCTTGACTATTAAAAATCTTATGTGCTTCTTAAATGACAGTTACACTGTATATAGTTTTAATACACTCCAGGTTTAACAGCTTCTTCATATAATATGAAATCACTTGTAAAATTAGTCACAAAATAGATAGCCTAGTGGAATTGTTTTAAATAATAGTGTTAATGGTGAGGAAGAAATGACATCAATTCAAATAAAGCACAAAGAAAAGTTCTGTCACCTGAAAGAGAAAATGGCAGCAGCTGCATTTTCATGATTGTATTATAAGAATTTCTCATTATTAATGAAGCACATGTGAAAATAAACCTGAAATCTGCCTTTCTAGTTTTAGAGACTTTATTGAATTAATTGTGGCTTATTATTTTGATATAATACATAAATAAGTTTATTTTATTGTATATAAATTTTTATTTGCTCCTATTTAAGCCGTTTTATACTGTGAAATACCTCTTTGTACCGAGATACTTTTTATGTGTGCATACATGAATGAGCATGTACACATATATGTACAGTTATATGCATAGGGGTTAAGTGTATAATTCTGGGTATAAAGGTCACAGAAAAAAGATGGACATCATTCCATTTTAAGACTGTCCCTATTCAATATAGTTCTTGAAGTTCTAGCCAGAGCAATCAGACAACAAAAGGAGGTCAAGGGGATACAGATCGGAAAAGAAGAAGTCAAAATATCACTATTTGCAGATGATATGATAGTATATTTAAGTGATCCCAAACGTTCCACCAGAGAACTACTAAAGCTGATAGACAACTTCAGCAAAGTGGCTGGGTATAAAATTAACTCAAATAAATCAGTTGCCTTCCTCTATACAAAAGAGAAACAAGCCAAGAAAGAAATTAGGGAAACGACACCCTTCATAATAGACCCAAATAATATAAAGTACCTCGGTGTGACTTTAACCAAGCAAGTAAAAGATCTGTACAATAAGAACTTCAAGACACTGAAGAAGGAAATTGAAGAAAACCTCAGAAGATGGAAAGATCTCCCATGCTCATGGATTGGCAGGATTAATATAGTAAAAATGGCCATTTTACCAAAAGCAATCTACAGATTCAATGCAATCACCATCAAAATACCAATCCAATTCTTCAAAGAGTTAGACAGAACAATTTGCAAATTCATATGGAATAACAAAAAACCCAGGATAGCTAAAGCTATCCTCAACAATAAAAGGACTTCAGGGGGAATCACTATCCCTGAACTCAAGCAGTATTACAGAGCAATAGTGATAAAAACTGCATGGTCTTGGTACAGAGACAGACAGATAGACCAATGGAATAGAATTGAAGACCCAGAAATGAACCCACACACCTATGGTCACTTGATTTTTGACAAAGGAGCCAAAACCATCCAATGGAAAAAAGATAGCAGTTTCAGCAAATGGTGCTGGTTCAACTGGAGGGCAACATGTAGAAGAATGCAGATCGATCCATGCTTATCACCCTGTACAAAGCTTAAGTCCAAGTGGATCAAGGACCTCCACATCAAACCAGACACACTCAAACTAATAGAAGAAAAACTAGGGAAGCATCTGGAACACATGGGCACTGGAAAAAATTTCCTGAACAAAACACCAATGGCGTATGCTCTAAGATCAAGAATCGACAAATGGGATCTCATAAAACTGCAAAGCTTCTGTAAGTCAAAGGACACTGTGGTTAGGACAAAATGGCAACCAACAGATTGGGAAAAGATCTTTACCAATCCTACAACAGATAGAGGCCTTATATCCAAAATATACAAAGAACTCAAGAAGTTAGACCGCAGGGAAACAAATAACCCTATTAAAAAATGGGGTTCAGAGCTAAACAAAGAATTCACAGCTGAGGAATGCCGAATGGCTGAGAAACACCTAAAGAAATGTTCAACATCTTTAGTCATAAGGGAAATGCAAATCAAAACAACCCTGAGATTTCACCTCACACCAGTGCGATTGGCTAAGATCAAAAACTCAGGTGACAGCAGATGCTGGCGAGGATGTGGAGAAAGAGGAACACTCCTCCATTGTTGGTGGGATTGCAGACTGGTAAAACCATTCTGGAAATCAGTCTGGAGGTTCCTCAGAAAATTGGACATTGAACTGCCTGAGGATCCAGCTATACCTCTCTTGGGCATATACCCAAAAGATGCCTCAACATATAAAAGAGACACGTGCTCCACTATGTTCATCGCAGCCTTATTTATAATAGCCAGAAGCTGGAAAGAACCCAGATGCCCTTCAACAGAGGAATGGATACAGAAAATGTGGTACATCTACACAATGGAATATTACTCAGCTATCAAAAACAACGAGTTTATGAAATTCGTAGGCAAATGGTTGGAACTGGAAAATATCATCCTGAGTGAGCTAACCCAATCACAGAAAGACATACATGGTATGCACTCATTGATAAGTGGCTATTAGCCCAAATGCTTGAATTACCCTAGATCCCTAGAACAAACGAAACTCAAGACGGATGATCAAAATGTGAATGCTTCACTCCTTCTTTAAATGAGGAAAAAGAATACCCTAGGCAGGGAAGGGAGAGGCAAAGATTAAATCAGAGACTTAAGGAACACCCATTCAGAGCCTGTCCCACATGTGGCCCATACATATACAGCCACCCAATTAGACAAGATGGATGAAGCAAAGAAGCGCAGACCGACAGGAGCCGGATGTAGATCGCTCCTGAGAGACACAGCCAGAATACAGCAAATACAGAGGCGAATGCCAGCAGCAAACCACTGAACTGAGAATAGGTCCCCTATTGAAGGAATCAGAGAAAGAACTGGAAGAGCTTGAAGGGGCTCGAGACCCCAAAAGTACAACAATGCCAAGCAACCAGAGCTTCCAGGGACTAAGCCACTACCTAAAGACTATACATGGACTGACCCTGGACTCTGACCCCATAGGTAGCAATGAATATCCTAGTAAGAGCACCAGTGGAAGGGGAAGCCCTGGGTCCTGCTAAGACTGAGCCCCCAGTGAACTAGTCTATGGGGGGAGGGCGGCAATGGGGGGAGGGTTGAGAGGGGAACACCCATAAGGAAGGGGAGGGGGGAGGGGGATGTCTGCCCGGAAACCGGGAAAGGGAATAACACTCGAAATGTATATAAGAAATACTCAAGTTAATAAAAAAAAAAAGAGAAAAAAAATGGGGTTCAGAGCTAAACAAAGAATTCACAGCTGAGGAATGCCAAATGGCTGAGAAACACCTAAAGAAATGTTCAACATCTTTAGTCATAAGGGAAATGCAAATCAAAACAACCCTGAGATTTCACCTCACACCGGTGAGAATGGCTATGATCAAAAACTCAGGGGACAACAGATGCTGGAGAGGATGTGGAGAAAGAGGAACACTCCTCCATTGTTGGTGGGATTGCAAACTGGTACAACCATTCTGGAAATCAGTCTGGAGGATCCTCAGAAAATTGGACATTGAACTGCCTGAGGTTCCAGCTATACCACTCTTGGGCATATACCCAAAAGCTGCCCCAACATATAAAAAAGACACGTGCTCCACTATGTTCATTGCAGCCTTATTTATAATAGCCAAAAGCTGGAAAGAACCCAGATGCCCTTCAACAGAGGAATGGATACAGAAAATGTGGTACATCTACACAATGGAATATTACTCAGCTATCAAAAACAACGACTTTATGAAATTCGTAGGCAAATGGTTGGAACTGGAAAACATCATCCTGAGTGAGCTAACCCAATCACAGAAAGACATACATGGTATGCACTCATTGATAAGTGGCTATTAGCCCAAATGCTTGAATTACCCTAGATACCTAGAACAAATGAAACTCAAGACGGATGATCAAAATGTGAATGCTTCACTCCTTCTTTAAAAGGGAACAAGAATACCCTTGGCAGGGAATAGAGAGGCAAAGATTAAAACAGAGACTGAAGGAACACCCATGTGGCCTGCCCCACATGTGGCCCATACATATACAGCCACCCAATTAGACAAGATGGATGAAGCAAAGAAGTGCAGACCGACAGGAGCCGGATGTAGATCGCTCCTGAGAGACACAGCCAGAATACAGCAAATACAGAGGCGAATGCCAGCAGCAAACCACTGAACTGAGAATAGGACCCCCGTTGAAGGAATCAGAGAAAGAACTGGAAGATCTTGAAGGGGCTCGAGACCCCATATGTACAACAATGCTAAGCAACCAGAGCTTCCAGGGACTAAGCCACTACCTAAAGACTATACATGGACTGACCCTGGACTCTGACCTCATAGGTAGCAACGAATATCCTAGTAAGAGCACCAGTGGAAGGAGAAGCCCTGGGTCCTGCTAAGACTGAACCCCCAGTGAACTAGACTGGTGGGGGGAGGGCGGCAATGGGGGGAGGGTTGGGAGGGGAACACCCATAAGGAAGGGGAGGGGGGAGGAGGATGTTTGCCCGGATACCTGGAAAGGGAATAACACTCGAAATGTATATAAGAAATACTCAAGTTAATAAAAAAAAAAAGACTGTCCCTGTAATTAAGATCTGGGGCTAGAAGATTAGGCTAATATACTGTCTAATTCTGTTTGTCAACTTGTCAACTTGACATAATCTGGAGTTATCGCAGAATAAGAAGCCTCCATTGAGAAAATGCCTCCATAAGATCCAGCCTTAAGCCATCTTTTTCAATTTGTGAGCAAATGGGATGAACCCATTGTGGATAATGTTATCCCTGGACAGGTAGACCTCGTTTCTATAAGAAAGCAATCCGAGCAAGCCAGGGGAAGCAATCTAGAAAGAAGCATTCCAACATGCCCTCTGCATCAGGTTTCTAGTCTGTGTAAGTCTATTCCTTACTTCGTTAGGTGATGAAAAGCAGCATGGAAGTGTAAGCTGAATAAACCCCTTTCCTTCCCTAAAAAAGAAAAAGAAAAGAAAAGAAACAAGAGGAGACTACCATCTGCCCACATTCCCAACACAAGAGGGAATTGCATAGTGCCATCTGTGATCCATGGTGCAGGGACTTAACAGCAGTCAGATGCAGGACACTTCTCATTCCTGCCTGTGAGTAGAGATGAAAGACAGTGACAAGGAGGACCTACATACTTGAGAGCAGAGCACTCTGTTCCCAGAGACGGTAAAAGAAAACAGGAAAACAGGTCTACAGGAGTACTGACACACAGGCCTAAAGGAGGGTCAAACCACTGTCAGAAATAGCAAGGCAAGCTAATGCCAGAGACAACCTGATGGTGAGAGGAAAGCACATGAACCAAAGCAACAGAAACAAGGACTACTTGGCATCATCAGAGCCCAGTTCTCCAACCAAAGAAAATACTACATATCTAAACACCGCAAAAGCAAGATTTATATTTAATACCACATTTTAGGATGATGATGGAGGAATTTAAGAAGGATATAAATAACTCCCCTAAAGAAATACAGAACAACACAAGTAAACAAGTAGAAGCCTTAAAGAGGAAACACAAAAACCCCTTAAAGAATTACAGGAAAACACAACCAAACAGGTGAAGTTATTGAACAAAGCTGTCCAGGTGGTAAAAATGAAAATAGAAACAATAAAGGAAGCACAAAGGGAGACAACCATGGAGATAGAAAACCTAGGGAGGGGGGTTGGGGATTTAGCTCAGTGGTAGAGCGCTTGCCTAGGAAGGGCAAAGCCCTGGGTTCGGTCCCCAGCTCCGAAAAAAAAGAAAAGAAAAAAAAAAGAAAACCTAGGGAGGAGAGCAGGAGACATAGATGCAAGCATCAGTAACAGAATACAAGAGATAGAAGAATTTCAGGGGCAGAAGATACCAGAGAAAACATCGACACAACTGTCAACGATAATATGAAATGCAAAAATTTGCGAGCCCAAAACATCAGCAAATCCAGGACACAATGAGAAGATCAAACCTAAGGCTAATAGGTAGAGAAGAGAGTGAAGACTCCCAAATTAAAGGGCCAGTAAATATCTTTAACACAATTATAGAAGAAAACTTCCCTAATCTGAAGAAAGGGATTCCCATAAACATACAAGAAGCCTACAGAATTCCAAATTGATTGGACCAGAAGAGAAATTCCTCCCATCACATAACAGTCAAAACACCAAATGAACAAAACAAAGAAAGAATGTTAAAAGCAGTAAGGGAAAAGGTCAAGAGACATAGTAAGGCAGACCTATAAGAATTGCAGGAGACTCCTGAGGCTGCAGAGCGGAAGAGACCACCAACACTGCCCACCCCTGCCCACATCCCCGGCCCAAGAGGAAACAGTATAAGGCCTCTGGGTTCCCGTAGAGGAGGGCCCAAGAGCAGCAGGACCGCTGCATCTGAGACACTGCCAGAACCTGAAGGGATCTACCAGACAAACAGTTCTCTGAACCCAAATCCCATGGGAGGGAGAGCTAAACCTTCAGAGAGGCACACACGCCTGGGAAACCAGAAGAGACTGCACTCTGCACACATCTCTGACACCAGAGGAAAACACCAAATGCCATCTGGAACCCTGATGCACGGAAGCTCCCAGAAAGGGCGGCGCAGATCTTCCTGGTTGCTGCCGCCGCTGCGGAGACCTCATAAGCAACACCCCATGAGCAAACTTGAACCTCGGGACCACAGATAAGACCAACTTTTCTGCTGCAAGTGAACTCAAGACACAGGCCCACAGGAACAGCTGAAGACCTGTAGATAGGAAAAACTACATGCCCGAAAGCAGAACACTCTGTCCCCATAACTGGCTGAAAGAAAACAGGAAAACAGGTCTACAGCACTCCTGACACACAGGCTTATAGGACAGTCTAGCCACTGTCAGAAATAGCAGAACAAAGTAACACTAGAGATAATCTGATGGCGAGAGGCAAGCGCAGGAACCCAAGCAACAGAAACCAAGACTACATGGCATCATTGGAGCCCAATTCTCCCACCAAAGCAAACACAGAATATCCAAACACACCAGAAAAGCAAGATCTAGTTTCAAAAGCATATTTGATCATGATGCTGGAGGACTTCAAGAAAGACGTGAAGAACTCCCTTAGAGAAACACAGGAAAACATTAATAAACAAGTAGAAGCCTACAGAGAGAAATCGCAGAAATCCCTGAAAGAATTCCAGGAAAACACAATCAAACAGTTGAAGGACTTAAAAATGGAAATAGAAGCAATCATGAATGAACACATGGAAACAACCCTGGATATAGAAAACCAAAAGAAGAGACAAGGAGCTGTAGACACAAGCTTCACCAACAGAATACAAGAGATGGAAGAGAGAATCTCAGGAGCAGAAGATTCCATAGAAATCATTGACTCAAATGTCAAAGATAATGTAAAGCGGAAAAAGCTACTGGTCCAAAACATACAGGAAATCCAGGACTCAATGAGAAGATCAAACCTGAGGATAATAGGTATAGAAGAGAGTGAAGACTCCCAGCTCAAAGGACCAGTAAATATCTTCAACAAAATCATAGAAGAAAACTTCCCTAACCTAAAAAAAGAGATACCCATAGGCATACAAGAAGCCTACAGAACTCCAAATAGATTGGACCAGAAAAGAAACACTTCCCGTCACATAATAGTCAAAACACCAAACGCACAAAATACAGAAAGAATATTAAAAGCAGGGAAAAAGGTCAAGTAACATATAAAGGCAGACCTATCAGAATCACACCAGACTTTTCGCCAGAAACAATGAAGGCCAGAAGACCTGGACTGATGTCATACAGACCCTAAGAGAACACAAATGCCAGCCCAGGTTACTGTATCCTGCAAAACTCGCAATTAACATAGATGGAGAAACCCAAGATATTCCATGACAAAACCAAATTTACACAATATCTTTCTACGAATCCAGCCCTACAAAGGATAATAAATGGTAAAGCCCAACATAAGGTGGCAAGCTATACCCTAGAAGAAGCAAGAAACTAATCATCGTGGCAACAAAACAAAGAGAAGAAAAGCACACAATCATAACCTCATATCCAAATATGAATATAACAGGAAGCAATAATCACTATTCCTTAATATCTCTCAACATCAATTGCCTCAACTCCCCAATAAAAAGACATAGATTAACAAACTGGATACGCAACGAGGACCCTGCATTCTGCTGCCTACAGGAAACACACCTCAGAGACAAAGACAGACACTACCTCAGAGTGAAAGGCTGGAAAACAACTTTCCAAGCAAATGGTCGGAAGAAGCAAGCTGGAGTAGCCATTCTAATATCACATAAAATCAATTTTCAACTAAAAGTCATCAAAAAAGATAAGGAAGGACACTTCATATTCATCAAAGGAAAAATCCACCAAGACGAACTCTTAATCCTAAATATCTATGCCCCAAATACAAGGGTACCTACATACGTAAAAGAAACCTTACTAAAGCTCAAAACACACATTGCACCTCACACAATAATAGTAGGAGATTTCAACACCCCACTCTCATCAATGGACAGATCATGGAAACAGAAATTAAACAGAGACGAAGACAGACTAAGAGAAGTCATGAGCCGAATGGACTTAACGGATATTTATAGAACATTCTATCCTAAAGCAAAAGGATATACCTTCTTCTCAGCTCCTCATGGTACTTTCTCCAAAATTGACCATGTAATTGGTCAAAAAACGGGCCTCAACAGGTACAGAAAGATAGAAATAATCCCCTGCGTGCTATCAGACCACCATGGCCTAAAACTGGTCTTCAATAACAATAAGGGAAGAATGCCCACATATACGTGGAAATTGAACAATGCTCTACTCAATGATAACCTGGTCAAGGAAGAAATAAAGAAAGAAATTACAGACTTTTTAGAATTTAATGAAAATGAAGGTACAACGTACCCAAACTTATGGGACACAATGAAAGCTGTGCTAAGAGGAAAACTCATAGCTCTGAGTGCCTGCAGAAAAAAACAGGAAAGAGCATATGTCAGCAGCTTGACAGCACACCTAAAAGCTCTAGAACAAAAAGAAGCAAATACACCCAGGAGGAGTAGAAGGCAGGAAATAATCAAACTCAGAGCTGAAATCAACCAAGTAGAAACAAAAAGGACCATAGAAAGAATCAACAGAACCAAAAGTTGGTTCTTTGAGAAAATCAACAAGATAGATAAACCCTTAGCCAGACTAACGAGAGGACACAGAGAGTGTGTCCAAATTAACAAAATCAGAAATGAAAAGGGAGACATAACTACAGATTCAGAGGAAATTCAAAAAATCATCAGATCTTACTATAAATGCCTATATTCAACAAAACTTGAAAATCTGGAGGAAATGGACAATTTCCTAGACAGATACCAGGTACCGAAGTTAAATGAGGAACAGATAAACCAGTTAAACATCCCCATAACTCCTAAGGAAATAGAAGCAGTCATTAAAGGTCTCCCAACCAAAAAGAGCCCAGGTCCAGACGGGTTTAGTGCAGAATTCTATCAAACCTTCATAGAAGACCTCATACCAATATTATCCAAACTATTCCACAAAATTGAAACAGATGGAGCACTACCGAATTCCTTCTATGAAGCCACAATTACTCTTATACCTAAACCACACAAAGACCCAACAAAGAAAGAGAACTTCAGACCACTTTCCCTTATGAATATCGACGAAAAATACTCAATAAAATTCTGGCAAACCGAATCCAAGAGCACATCAAAACAATGATCCACCAGGTTCAAGTAGGCTTCATCCCAGGCATGCAGGGATGGTTTAATATATGGAAAACCATCAACGTGATGCATTATATAAACAAACTGAAAGAACAAAACCACATGATCATTTCATTAGATGCTGAGAAAGCATTTGACAAAATTCAACACCCCTTCATGATAAAAGTCCTGGAAAGAATAGGAATTCAAGGCCCATATCTAAACATAGTAAAAGCCATATACAGCAAACCAGTTGCTAACATTAAACTAAATGGAGAGAAACTTGAAGCAATCCCACTAAAATCAGGGACTAGATAAGGCTGCCCACTCTCTCCCTACTTATTCAATATGGTTCTTGAAGTTCTAGCCAGAGCAATCAGACAACAAAAGGAGGTCAAGGGGATACAGATCAGAAAAGAAGAAGTCAAAATATCACTATTTGCAGATGATACGATAGTATATTTAAGTGATCCCAAAAGTTCCACCAGAGAACTACTAAAACTGATAAACAACTTCAGCAAAGTGGCTGGGTATAAAATTAACTCAAATAAATCAGTAGCCTTCCTCTACACAAAAGAGAAAGAATCTGAGAAAGAAATTAGGGAAACGACACCCTTCATAATAGACCCAAATAATATAAAGTACCTCGGTGTGACTTTAACCAAGCAAGTAAAAGATCTGTACAATAAGAACTTCAAGACTCTGAAGAAAGAAATTGAAGAATACCTCAGAAGATGGAAAGATCTCCCATGCTCATGGATTGGCAGGATTAATATAGTAAAAATGGCCATTTTAACAAAAGCGATCTACAGATTCAATGCAATCCCCAATCACAATTCCAATCCAATTCTTCCGAGAGTGAGACAGAACAATTTGCAATTCATCTGAAATAACAAAAAACCCAGGATAGCTAAAATTATCCTCAACAATAATAGGACTTCTTGGGGAATCACTATACCTGAACACAAGCAGTATTACAGAGCAATAGTGATAAAAACTGCATGGTCTTGGTACAGAGACAGACAGATAGACCAATGGAATAGAATTGAAGACCCAGAAATGAACCCACACACCTATGGTCACTTGATTTTTGACAAAGGAGCCAAAACCATCCAATGGAAAAAAGATAGCATTTGCAGCAAATGGTGCTGGTTCAACTGGAGGTCAACATGTAGAAGAATGCAGATCGATCCATGCTTATCACCCTGTACAAAGCTTAAGTCCAAGTGGATCAAGGACCTCCACATCAAACCACATACACGCAAACTAATAGAACAAAAACTAGGGAAGCATCTGGAACACATGAGCACTGGAAAAAATTTTCTGAACAAAACACCAATGGCTTATGCTCTAAGATCAAGAATCGACAAATGGGATCTCATAAAACTGCAAAGCTTTTGTAAGGCAAAGGACACGGTGGTTAGGACAAAACGGCAACCAACAGATTGGGAAAAGATCTTTACCAATCCTACAACAGATAGAGGCCTTATATCCAAAATATACAAAGAACTCAAGAAGTTAGACCACAGGGAGACAAAAAAAACCCTATTAAAAAATGGGGTTCAGAGCTAAACAAAGAATTCATAGCTGACGAATGCCGAATGGCTGAGAAACACCTAAAGAAATGTTCAACATCTTTAGTCATAAGGGAAATGCAAATCAAAACAACCCTGAGATTTCACCTCACAACAGTGAGAATGGCTAAGATCAAAAACTCAGGTGACACCAGATGCTGGAGAGGATGTGGAGAAAGAGGAACACTCCTCCATTGTTGGTGGGGTTGCAGACTGGTACAACCATTCTGGAAATCAGTCTGGAGGTTCCTCAGAAAATTGGACATTGAACTGCCTGAGGATCCAGCTATACCTATCTTGGGCATATACCCAAAAGATGCCCCAACATATAAAAAAGACACGTGCTCCACTATGTTCATTGCAGCTTTATTTATAATAGCCAAAAGCTGGAAAGAACCCAGATGCCCTTCAACAGAGGAATGGATACAGAAAATGTGGTACATCTACACAATGGAATATTACTCAGCTATCAAAAACAATGACTTTATGAAATTCGTAGGCAAATGGTTGGAACTGGAAAATATCATCCTGAGTGAGCTAACCCAATCACAGAAAGACATACATGGTATGCACTCATTGATAAGTGGCTATTATCCCAAATGCTTGAATTACCCTAGATGCCTAGAAAAAATGAAACTCAAGACGGATGATCAAAATGTGAATGCTTCACTCCTTCTTTAAAAGGGGAACAAGAATACCCTTGGCAGGGAATAGAGAGGCAAAGATTAAAACAGAGACTGAAGGAACACCCATTCAGAGCCTGCCCCACATGTGGCCCATACATATACAGCCACCCAATTAGACAAGATGGATGAAGCAAAGAAGTGCAGGCAGACAGGAGCCGGATGTAGATCGCTCCTGAGAGACACAGCCAGAATACAGCAAACACAGAGGCAAATGCCAGCAACAAACCACTGAACTGAGAATGGGACCCCTGTTGAAGGAATCAGAGAAAGAACTTGAAGAGCTTGAAGGGGCTCGAGACCCCATATGTACAACAATGCCAAGCAACCAGAGTTTCCAGGGACTAAGCCACTACCTAAAGACTATACATAGACTGACCCTGGACTCTGACCTCATAGGTAGCAATGAATATCCTAGTAAGAGCACCAGTGGAAGGGGAAGCCCTGGGTCCTGCTAAGACTGAACCCCCAGTGAACTATACTTTTGGGGGGAGGGCAGCAATGGGGGAAGGGTTGGGAGGGGAACACCCATAAGGAAGTAAGGGGGGAGGGTGATGTTTGCCCGGAAACCGGGAAAGGGAATAATACTCGAAATGTATATAAGAAATACTCAAGTTAATAATAATAAAAAAAAAGAATTACAGGAGACATCTCACCAAAGACTACGAAAGCCAGAAGATCCTGGACAGATGTCATACAGATGCTAAGAGAACACAAATGCCAGCCTAGGCTACTATATCCAACAAAACTCTCAACAAGTATAGATGGAGAAACCAACATATTCCATGACAAAACCAAATTTACACAATATCTTTGTACAATTCCAGCCCTACAAATGATAATAGATGGAAAACTCCAACACAAGGAGGAAGATTATCCCTGCAGAAAAACCAAGAAATTAATCTCCTTGCAACGAAACCAAAAGAAGAGAGACAAACAAACATAATTCCACCTATAAATAAGAAAATAACAAGAAGCAACAATCATTATTTCTTAATATCTCTCAACATCAATGGACTCAATTCCCCAATAAAAGACATAGACTGGATACTTAAAGGGGACGCAGCACTTTGCTGCATACAGGAAACACACCTCAAAGACAAAGACAGACACTACCTCAGAGTAAAAGGCTGCAAACAACTTTCCAAGCAAATCATCCGAAGAAAAAAGCTGGAGGAGCCATTCTAATATTGAATAAAATCTACTTTCAACCAAAAGTCATCAAAAAAGTTAAGGAAAGACACTTCATATTCAGCCAAATAAAACTCTACCAAGATGGACTCTCAATCCTAAATATCTATGCTCCAAATTCAAGGGCACCTACATTCATAAAAGTTCAAATCACACATTGTAACTCACGCAATAACAGAAGGAGATTTCAACACCACACTCTCATCAATAGAGAGATCATGGAAACAGAAACTAAACAGAGACATAGAGAAACTCATAGAAGTTATGAACCAAATGGACTTAAGAGATATTTATAGAACATTCCATCCTATAACAAAAGAATATACCCTCTTCTCAGCACTTCATGGTAACTTCTCCAAGTTTAACCATATAATCGGTCACAAAACAGGCCTCAAGAGATACAGGAAGATAGAAATAATTCTATGCATCCTATCATACCACCACGGATTAAGGCTGGTCTTCAATAACAACAATAATGACAGAACACCCACATATACATGGAAGTTGAACAACGCACTACACAATGACAACATGGTCAAGAAATAAAAAAAAATTACAGACTTCTTAGAATTTAATGAAAATGAAGATACAACGTACCCAAAGTTTTGGGACACAAGAAAGCTGTGCTAAGAGGAAAACACATAGCTCTGAGTGTCTGCTAAAAGAAACAGGAGAGAGCTGACATCAGCAGCTTGCATGCACACATAAAAGCTCTAGAACAAAAACAATTACACCCAAGAAGAGTAGAAAGCAAGAAATAATCAAACTCAGGCCTGAAATCAACCAAGTAGAAACAAATAGGACTATACAAAGAATCAACAAAACCAAGAGCTGGTTCTATGAGAAAATCAACAAGATACATAAACCCTTAGCCAGTCAAACCAGAGGGCACAGAGAGAGTAGTGAAATTAACAAAATCAGAAATGAAAAGCAAGACAAAACAACAGCATCTTAGGAAATTCAAAAATCATCAGATCCTGCTACAAAAGACTGTATTGAGCAAAACTGGAAAATTTTCTAAACAAATACCAGGTACCAAAGTTAAATCAGGAACAGATAAACAATCAAAAAAACCTTATTACTCCAAAAGAAATAGAAGTAGTTATTAAATGGCTTCCAACCAAAAGGAGCCAAGGACCAGATGGGTTTACTACAGAATTTTATCAGAACTTCATAGAAGACCTCATACCAATACTGGCCAAACTATTCCACAAAATAGAAACACATTGAGCACTACAAAACTCCTTCTATGAATTACTCTTATAAATACAATTACTCTTATAAATAAACCAACCACACAAAGACCCAACAAAGGAAAAGAACTTCAGACCAATTTCCCTTCTGAATATCAACACAAAAATAATCAATAAAATTCTTGCAAACCGAATGCAAGAACGCATCAAAGAGGTCATCCATCATGATCAAGTAGGCTTCATCCCAGGGATGCAAGGCTGGTTCATGATACAGAAATCCAACAAAGTGATCTACTATATAAACAAACTCAATGAAAAAACCACATGATCATTTCATTAGATGCTGAGAAAGCATTTGACAAAATTCAACACCCCTGCATGATAAAAGTCCTGGAAAGATCATACCTAAACATAGTAAAGGCAATATACAGCCAACCAGTAGCTAACATCATATTCCATGGAGAGAAAAAATTGAAGCAATCCAACTAAAATTAGGGACTAGACAAGGCTGTCCACTCTCTCCCTACTTACTCAATATACTACTCTGAGTCCTAGCCTGAACAATCTGTCAACAAAGGATGTCAAAGAATACAAATTGGAAATATCACTATTTGCAGATTATATGCTGATATACTTATGTGATCCCAAAAGTTACACCTGAGAACTACTAAACCGGATAAACAACTTCAAAAAAGTGGCTGGGTATAAAATTAATGGAAACAAATCTGTAACCTTTTTGTACTCAAAGGATGAACAGGCTGAGAAAGAAATTAGGAAAATGACACCCTTCACAATAGTCCCAAATTATATAAAATACCTCGGTGTGACTTTAACCAAGCAAGTGAAAGATCTGTATGACAAAACTTCAAGTCTCTGAAGAAATAACTTGAGGACGATCTCAGAATATGGAAAAACCTCCCATACTCATGTGTTGACAGGATTAATATAGTAAAAATGGCCATTTTTCCAAAAGCAAATACAAATTCAATGCAATCCACATCAAAATTCCAACTCAATTCTTCATAGAGATAGAAAGAGCAACTTGCAAATACATTTGGAATAACAAAAAACCCAGAATAGTGGAAACTATCCTCAACTATAAAAAAACTTCTGGGGGAATCACCATCCCTGACCTCAAGCAGTATTACAGAGCAATAGTCATAAAAACTGTATGGTATTGGTACAGAGACAGGCAGGTAGATCAGTGAAATAGAATTGAAGAATCACAAACATGTCTGACTTTATATGTTACTTGGTCTTTTTCCCTTGTAGCTTTTAACATTATCCCTTTGCTCTGTCTGCTTAAAGTTTGATTATTACATGACCAGGGAACTTTCTTTTTGGTCCTATTTATTTGGTGTTCTGTCAGCTTCTTGTGCCTGTAGAGGCATTTCCTTCTTTAGGTTAAGAAAATGCTCTTCCATAATTTTGTTGAAAATACAATCTGGGATTTGAACAGGGATTATTCTCCTTCTATTCCTATTATTTTTGTGCCGTACTTCCTGGATATTTTGTTTCAGGAATTTTTTAGATGTAATGTTTACTGTCACAAATGTATCAATTTCTCCAACACCTGAGATGCTGCTCTCTTGCATTTCCATCTCTTCTATTCTGTTGCTGATGCCTGCATCTGTACTTCCCCTTTACTTACCTAGATCTTTCAGTTACACAAATCCCTCTGTGTTTTCTTTATTGGTTCAAGTTCTGTTTTCAGGTCTTACATAGTTTTATTCACACCCTTCAACTGTTTGGTTTCTTTCCTTAACTATTTTGGCTTTCTTTATGGTATTTATTCATTCCCTCTTTAAGGACATATATCATTTTCCTAAAGTTTGTTTTATGGTGTTTTTCTGAGTTCACCTGTGTTGGAATAGGCAGACATGCTAGAGTAGTGTACCTGGACTTGGGTGGTGACCTATGGCCTTAACTGTTGTTGGTTGTGTTCTTGTACTGCCATCTAGGCATCTGGGTTTGGGGTGATAATACATTGAGGCACAGATTTCTGAGTTTGTCTTTGCTAGGTGTGTGTTTTGATCCTTAGTTTCTGTTTTCTCTCTGGTCTTTTGGCCAGTATGTCCGTTGGTAGAGCAGGGTATCTCCACCAACGTTGGGATAGACTTCTGGTTGTACCTGGGATAGAATCTGGTAGAGCAGGGTCAAAAGAAGATATACATTTTATTTTTTAGATATCAGCCTAACCATTTGAAAAGCTCAGGTTATGAGAACTATCTTTTAGGGCTAGAGAGGAAGAGATAGCTAAAATGACCTCACACACTCAGACACTGGTCAAGCAGATTTCCTCATCTCAACACAGTCTCCCCACTGTGGCTCCCATGGAATTACCCAGAATCCCTTGCAAAGGTTTTGAGCTTCCCTGTGATTTGTCATTTCCATTATCTGCTGGTTGTCCCTTTTCTGTGGGCAGATTTTGTTGTGTATAATCTTCTGTTATAAAAAATTCTGTTTCTTTGCATTTCTATGACACAAACATATTGCAGCATGGGTTTGCCACTTTTCTATTACATGAGATTTGTTTGATGACACTAGTCTTTATTTCTCGCCTCCAACACAGATACTCTTGGATCAGTTTCCAGGATCCTACCAAGCCACCATTTCCAAGATGGAGAACTTCATGCAGGGCACAGGGCAGGCTAGTGGCATTGAGATGGAATATTATCACCTTGACAGCTGCATTGGATGCTGGATACCCAGAAATTACTGGAGGTCCTTTCCTGACCCCATGCAGGGCCCAAGACAGCTGAGGCCTAACAATGTCTGGTCAGTTGCCTTAAGCGCTAGACACAGCCTGGAGTACCACGGTCCTTCTGTCAACCAAACTTGATGTAGCTGCCCAAGACCAACAGTGATAGGGAAGGACCCCATTCCTTTCCCTGTCCCCTGCCAATGTCCACCCAGGAATGCACTTAAATCAAGTGGGGAAGGATTCAAGACTCTCTTACATCTGTAGGCTAAATCCCTGGGTACTGAAGAGGGCAGAGCTCAGGAGCTGGCCTGCGTGAACACAGGACACTGTGGAACCAGAGGATGTCATGGGAACAGTGACATGTTGTTGGAAAGTGATCAGAAACGTTTAGCATTCAGAAAAAGTTCAGTACAATTTGGCTGCAGACCAAGAGTGCACAGTTGGCTCTGTCTTCCACCCTGTGTAGACTAGCTCTGACTGAACAGTGTCCTTCACTGTGTCTGCACAACCGCCTACAGCTTAAGGCAGAGAGTGACGTTTAAACTGGGACTTTTGCTCAGATGTTGGCAATGTCAAGATTTACATTTTCATCTAAGACATTTGCACTGATAGAATGTTCTATAACCTTCAGGTCTTTGTTTAAAAAGAAACAAACATTTACACTGAAGGCAGCTCTAAAGAATATGGGTTCTGACTTAACTTACAGCAGAACATGGACTGGTGAACTTGGAGGAGGACAAGATATCACAAGAGGAATGAAGGCTTGTGTTTATCCTGTATTTACAATACAGCAGCTGAAACCCAAGCTTCCAAGTGCATGCCTATGACGGCTGCTAGAACATTAGATGAACACAAAGAGTAAGAGGAGAGAGAGAGAATTGTGTAGTGAATAAAGTTCTGTACATACAATGACTGACTCATGTTAAGATTGATTTTTATTTATGACAGTGTTGTTCAGGGTTATTTTTAAAACTGGTTACGATTTTTTTCACTATAGCAAAACGTAAGGGTAAATCAAGCTTTGGCAGAAGTTTCTGGTAGGATTCCTCGCTCTCCTAGTTACATTTTTCTTTAAAGTCCCAGAGGGGAGTAATCAACAAAAACCTTTATCTAGTAATGAGCTGAGTCCAGCCATGAATGACGTCACTTGCCTCCTTTTCCCTGTGCACTTAATTAGCTTCTGTCTCTTGCCCTTTGTGGCCCAGACTGCAGCAGCATCTGACGGTAAGTCCACCTGACAGGAGAGTCTGCACAACACAGCATGGGCACTAGACTCTGTTCCTTCCTTACAGAATCTCTTTTATCTTCTATTCTTTACTGTCTTTTCATTACCAGGAGAGAAAACAGCTTCCTCCTCCTCCTAATCATTCTTGGTTTTTCCAGACAGCATTTGTCTGTGTCACCCTGGCTGCTTTGGAACTGTCTGTAGACCAGGATGGGATCAAACACAGATCTACATGCCTCTTCTCTGAGTGCTGGGATCAAAGGTGTACACTAGCACACCCAGGATGGTTCTAAAGATTCCCTTTAGTGCTTCTTTACTGAGAATTTTCTGTATATTATGAATGAAGCAGTATGCGTTTCATGCACACACACACACGTGTGCGCACACACACACGCACACACATGCACACACAGGTGCGTGTTAACAAAAACATGAGTCTTGCCTTGAGTGTGTTGATAAACCCTGCCTCAGTCTCACAAGTACCAGGATTGTTGTAGTCATCTGTTCCACAGCCACCCTTCCTTCTGCAGTCTTAAGCCTTCACATCACAATGCATTTATTTCAAAACTGTCTTTGGGTGGTTTATTGATTTCAGTTGTGGGTAAGTTTTGAGAGTTAAATAAATGCAAAAGTAATTGTCTTCATTTTATTCAAGTTTCATCATATGAAGCATGCAATGAGTGATCTAAAGTAAAACCATACCTCTCTGCAGAAGTAATGTTTCCCATAGAACCACTCAGGTGCCCACGCTGTTCCTACTCACAGGGTAAGCACTCACTCTGTCAGTGACTGTATGACATGAGGCAGATGCCTGAGACCCTGAGCTTCTCCTCTATAAAACGGGAGAGTGTGGTGAGTCCCATGGAAGCATCAGGGAGGAACAGGGATGCTGCTGGCTTGGGATGCTGCTCTGCCATTGCTCTGCCTGCACTGTTAGCAATGCAAAGGGTTCACATTGCACAAAGCTGTTCACATGGCAACAAATGACACACAGTAAGGACAAGACAGCAGCTAATCCCTTCCCTACTTCACACCACATTCCTGATCTCACTGATGATCATGGTCCCCATTTAAAAGAGAGCTCTGATTTTCCCAGCACACCTCCTGCCCCTCACCTGCCTCCTGACCTCCACTCACCCAGCAGATAGTGTTCAGGGCTTCTCACAGCCTGGGGCTCCCTCGCTGTCTTTTTCACTGTGTCCACCATCATAAACTGAGTCAGCAGATAAACATAAGGTGAGTGTTGAAAATCTTACATTGTTGAATAGATCTGAGTTTCCTTTCACAAATATATGTCTGTAAAATGGAAATCTATCTCGTTTCTTTCTGTCCCCCAGTCTATTTCCTGTCTGTATCTCTGTCCATTTCTTCTCAGAGGTCTCAGATCTGCATGGTATTTACGTGAAGGCATCAAGAAGCTTGCCTTTCTCTGCTCCATCAGCAGCTTGGGCAGTACGTGGCATTTCAACAACCTCAGTATGTAGTTTGCTTTGGTGTTTTCATTGTTAGAATCTTGACACAGATGTAAAATGTTCCTAAGAGTTGTGATCGCTGTGTCAACAACCCATCCCTTAAAAATATTGAAAACATCCCAGAAAGTGGAAATTTCATTTCCTTCCTACTGCCTATACTTACCAAAATGTACATCTATTCAATAATGAATAAATAAATTAATAAATACAATAAAAACGTTTAAAAATATCTCTTTTAAAGTACAGTGGGCCTGGTCAGAAAGGATGGATGCATTTTGTGGGATGCTAATTCTGACTGTGTTGTACCTATTTAAACCTTCCAACTTAATTGCCATTTAAGGACTATTTTCCCAGCATGGGTGGACACTGACCTTGTTCAGTGCAGTCAAGGTCAATGTGTCCCTGGATTTCTCAGCATCTAACACAGAGGCAGGGTGAGTGTGGAGTTTAAGCTTCTATGAACTGCTCCAGGAACATCACAGGGCTGTGTTCTTTGCACTCAGACTCCATGAGGCTGTCACTCCTTGGAGATGCTGCTGCCACACTCTGGCCTGTCAACCAGCAGTGACTGCTAAACACTCAGTCTCCTGATGAAGCTTAGAGCAAATGGATAACCTGTGAGGAGATGAACTAGGAGAAGCAGAGGCCAGAAGAGGTGGGACTTCCAATTAACTCTGTCTAACCAGTGTTGGATGAGAAACACATTATATATATTATTGTGTCTACATTTTCATATGAATATGTTTATTTGAATATACATTTAAAGACCATTTGTCTATCAAAACAAAGTTACAGGACTGTACAAATTCACTGTGAAATAGACTGTATGCAGTACTCAACTTAGAACTTGTACCACATTATTTTATAAACCACATTCCTCAGTGAATGCTAAACTGGGGGGGTGGAGGGTACATGCGATATTATGCTAGGAGAAGAAGCTCTACAATGCTTCTTTTTTTTTTAATCCAACCCTCTTTAATTTGGCCTTTGCAAATTTTCTCTTCATAAGGGCAAAACACAGCCACATTCTTCATTAAATTATTACAAATGACAATCTCTAGAATACCTACTAACATTTCTTTCTCCTCTGAAACCTCTTGAGGCAGGCCAAGACAGTTCAAATTACCTCAGCACCACTGTGTCCCTTTCTCCTACTAAGATGGCCCATTAAACCCCACCTAAAGTGTTCAACTGCTTTCCTAACACAAAGTCCCCATTTCTCCAAAGAAAATCCTGGTCAGGCCTATCAGAGCAACACCCCAGTCTCTGTTACCAACTTTTGCCTTACTTAGGGTTTTACTGCTATGAAGAAACACCATAACCATAGCAACTCCTGCAAAGGAAAACATTTAATTGGGGCGATCTTCCCGATTCAGAGGTTTAGTCCATTATTGTCCTGGTGGGAAGTAAGACAACGTGCAGGTAGGCAGACATGGTGCTGGAGACAGAGCTGAGAGCTCTATGGGAGGTGAAGAAAGAATGAAGAAAGCCAGAGGAGGCCACTGACTTTCTAGGGTCACTAATTCTGAGGTCATTTTCTCCATTTTTATTCTCTTTCACACTTTCAGTTATCTATATTCAATATTCCTTTTCTTGCTGATTTGTTATTTTCCATTTCATCTGATTTGTTTTCACTTTCTGATTATTACTTTAAGAAATTCCTTGTCCCCACCTTTCCTGCATTTAGGATGTTCCCTTCCTCATGTCAGCCAAACATCCTGTAAATCTTTATTTTCAATCTTTATTAAATTGGTTAGTTCTTATTTACATTTCAAATGTTATTTCCTTTCCCGGTTTCCAGGCCAACATTCCCCTAGCCCCTTTACCTCCCAATCTTTATGGGTGTTTCTTTCCCAGTCCTTTCCCATTACCACCCTCCCCACAAGAATCCCGTACACTGTGGGTCCAGCCTTGGCAGGACGCAGGGCTTCCCCTTCCACTGGTGCTCTTACTAGGCTATTCATTGCTACCTATGAGGTCAGAGTCCAGGGTCAGTCCATGTATAGTCTTTAGGTAGTGGCTTAGTCCCTGGAAGTTCTGGTTGCTTGGCATTGTTGCTCACATGGGGTCTCAAGCCTTCAGTTCTTTCAGTCCTTTCTCTGATTCCTTCAACAGGGGTCCCATTCTCAGTTCAGTGGTTTCCTACTGGCATTTGCTTATGGATTTGCCATATTCAGCTGTGTCTCTCAGGAGAGATCTACATCCAGTTCCTGTCAGCCTACACTTCTTTCCTTCATCCATCTTATCTAGTTTGGGTGGCTGTATATGTGTGGGCCATATGTGGGGCAGGCTCTGAATGGGTGTTCCTTCAGTCTCTGTTCTAAACTTTGCCTCCCTATTCCCTCCCAAGGGCATTCTTGTTCCCTTTTAAAGAGGGAGTGAAGCATCCACATTTTTGACATCCTTCTTGATTTTCACGTATTTTGTGCATCTAGGGTAATTCGAGCATTTCGGCTAATATCTACTTATCAATGAGTGCATACCATGTGTGTTTTTCTGTGATTGGGTTACCTCACTCAGGATGATGTTTTCCATTTCCATCCATTTGCCTATGAATTACATAAAGTCATTGGTTTTTTTTCTTTTTTTCTTTCTTTTTTTTTTTTTTTTTTTTTTTTTTTTTTTTTTTTTTTTTTTTTGGAGCTGGGGACCAAACTCAGGGCCTTGTGCTTGCTAGGCAATCGCTCTACCATTGAGCTAAATCCCCAACGCAAGTCACTGTTTTTGATAGCGTGTAGATGTACCACATTTTCTGTATCCATTCCTCTGTTGAAGGGAATATGAATTCTTTCCAGTTTCTGGCTATTATAAATAAGGCTGCTATGAATATGAGCATGTGTCCTTGTTATATGTTGGAGCATCTTTTGTGTATATGCCGAAGAGAGGTATAGATGGATCCTCAGGAAGTGTAATGTCCAATTTTCTTAGGAACCTCCAGACTGATTTGCAGAATGGTGATACCAGTCTGCAATCCCACCAACAAAGGAGGAGTGTTCCTCTTTCTCCACATCCACACCAGCATCTGCTGTCGCCAGAGTTTTTTATCTTAGCCATTCTAACTGGTATGAAGTGGAATCTCAGAATTGTTTTGATTTGCATTTCCCTTATTACTAAAGATGTTGAACATTTCTTTAGGTGCTTCTCAGTCACTCGATATTCCTCAGGTGTGATTTCTTTCTTTAGCTCTGAACCCCATTTTTAATAGGGTTATTTGTCTCCCTGCAGTCTAACTTCGTGTGTTCTTTGTATATATTTGATATAAGCCCTCTATCAGTTGTAGGATTGGTAAAGATCTTTTCCCAATCTGTTGGTTGCCGTTTTGTCCTAACAGTGTCCTTTGCCTTATAAAAGCTTTGTAGTTTTATGAGATCCCATTTGTCGATTCTTGGTCTTAGAACGTAAGCCATTGGTGTTTTGTTCAGGAAATTTTCTCCAGTGCCCATGTGTTTGAGATTCTTCCCCAATTTTTCGTCTATTACTTTGAGTGTATCTGGTTTGATGAATAGGTCCTTGATCCACTTGGACTGAAACTTTGTACACGGTGATAAGCATGGATCGATCTGCATTCTTCTACATGCTGACCTCAAGTTGAACCAGCACCATTTACTGAAAAGGCTATCTTTTTTCCATTGGATGGTTTTGGATCCTTTGTCAAAAATCAAGTGACCATAGTTGTGTGAGTTCATTTCTTAGTCTTCAATTCTATTCCACTGGTCTATCTGCCTGTCTCTGTACAAATACCATACAGTTTTTATCACTATTGCTCTGTAATACTGCTTGTGTTCAGGTATAGTGATTCCCCAAGAAGTCCTATTATTGTTGAGGATAGTTTTACCTATCCTGGGTTTTTTGTTATTTCAGATGAATTGCAAATTGTTCTGTCTCACTCTCGGAAGAATTGGATTGGAATTGCAATTGGGGATTGCATTGAATCTGTAGATCGCTTTTGTTAAAATGGCCATTTTTACTATATTAATCCTGCCAATCCATGAGCATGGGAGGTCTTTCCATTTTCTGAGATTTTAATTTCTTCATTCAGAGGTGTGAAGTTTTATCATACATATCTTTCACTTGCTTGCTTAAAGTCACACCGAGATATTTTATATTATTTGGGACTGTTATGAAAAGTGTCGTTTCCCTAATTTCTTTCGCAGCTTGTTTATCTATTGTGTAGAGGAAGGCTACTAATTTATTTGAGTTAATTTTATACCCAGCCACTTTGCTGAAGGTGTTTATCAGGTTTATTAGTTCTATGGTGGAATTTTTGGGATGACTTAAACATACTATCTTATCATCTGCAAATAGTGATATTTTGACTTCTTCCTTTCCAATCTGTATCCCTTTGATCTCCTTTTGTTGTCTGATTGCTCTGGCTAGGACTTTGAGAACTGTATTGAATAAGTTGGGAGAGAGTAGGCAGCTTGTCTAGTCCCTGATTTTAGTGGGATTGCTTCAAATTTCTCTCCATTTAGTTTAATGTTAGCTATTGGTTTGCTGTATATGGCTTTTACTATGTTTAGGTATGGGCCTTGAATTCCTGTTCTTTCCAGGACTTTTATCAAGAAGGGCTGTTGAATGCTTTCTTGGCATCTAATGAAATGATTATGTGGTTTTTATCTTTCAGTTTGTTTATATAGTGGATTACATTGATGGTTTTCTGTATATAAAACCATCCCTGCATAGCTGGGATGAAGCCTACTTCATCATGATGGATGATTGTTTTGATGTGTTCTTGGATTCAGTTTGCAAGAATTTTATTTAGTATTTTTGCATCGATATTCATAAGGGAAATTGGTCTGAAGTTCTCTTTCTTTGTTAGGTCTTTGTGTGGTTTAGGTTTAAGAGTAAACTTGGCTTCATACAAGGAATTCAGTAGGGCTCCATCTGTTTTAATTTTGTGGAATAGTTTGGATAGTATTGGTGTAAGGTCTTCTATGAACGTCTGATAGAATTCTGCACTGAACCCATCTGGACCTGGGCTCTTTTTGGTTGGGAGACCTTTAATGACTGCTTCTATTTCTTTAGGAGTTATGGGGTTATTTAAATGGTTTATTTGTTCCTGATTTAACTTCAGTACCTGATATCTGTCTAGGAAATTGCCCATTTCCTACAGATTTTCAAGTTTTGTTGAATATAGTCTTTTGTAGTAGGATCTGATGATTTTTTGAATTTCCTCTGGCTCTGTTGTTATGTCTCCCTTTTCTTTTCTGATTTTGTTAATTTGGACACACTCTCTGCGTCCACTGGTTAGTCTGGCTAAGGTTTTATCTCTTTTCTTGATTTTCTCAAAGAACCAGCTTTTGGTTCTGTTGATTCTTTGTATACTCCTTTTTCTTTCTACTTGGTTGATTTCAGCTCTGACTTTGATTATTTCCTGCCTTCTACTCCTCCTGGGTGTATTTGCTTCTTTTTGTTCTAGAGCTTTTAGGTGTGCTGTCAAGCTGCTGATATGTACTTTCTCTTGTTTGTTTCTGCAGGCACTCAGAGCTATGAGTTTTCCTCTGAGCACAGCTTTCATTGTGTCCCATAAGTTTGGGTATAATGTACCTACATTTTCATTAAATTCTAAGAAATCTTTAATTTCTTTCTTTATTTCTTCCTTGACCAGGTTATCATTGAGTAGAGCATTGTTCAACTTCCATGTATATGTGAGCGTTCTTTCCATATTGTTATTGAAGACCAGCTTTAGCCCATGGTAGTCTGATAGGATGCATGGGATTATTTCTATCTTTCTGTATCTGTTGAGGTCTGTTTGGTGGTCAATTTTGGAGAAAGCACCATGAGGTGGTGAGAAGAAGGTATATCCTTTTGTTTTAGAATATAAATGTTCTATAAATATCTGTTAAGTCCATTTGGTTCATGACTTCTGTTAGTCTACGTCTCTATTTAATTTCTGTTTCCATGACCTGTCCATTAATGTGAGTGGGGTGTTGAAATCTCCTACTATTATTATGTGAGGTGAAATGTGTGCTTTGAGCTTTAGTAAGGTTTATTTTATGGATGTAGGTGCCCTTGTATTTGGAGCATAGATATTTAGGATTGAGAGTTCATCTTCGTGGATTTTTCCTTTGATGAATATGAAGTGTCCTTCTTTATCTTTTTTGATGACTTTTGGTTGAAAATCTATTTTATTAAATATTAGAATGGCTAATCCAGCTTGTTTCTTCAGACCATCGCTTGGAAAGTTGTTTTCCAGCCTTTTACTCTGAGGTAGTGTCTGTGTTTGTCTCTGAGGTGTTTTTCTTGTAGGCAGCAAAATGCTGGGTCCTCATTACATATCTGGTTTGTTAATCTGTGTCTTTTTATTGGGCAATTGAGTCCATTGATGTTGAGAGATATTAAGGCATAGTGATTGCTGCTTCCTGTTATCTTCGTATTTGGAGGTGAGGTTATGTTTGTGTGCTTGTCATCTCTTAGTTTTGTTGCAAAACGATTAGTTTCTTGCTCTTTCTAGGGTGTAGCTTGCCTCCTTGTGTTGGGCATTACTATTTACTATCCTTTGTAGGGATGGACTTGTAGAAAGATATTGTGTAATTTGGTTTTGTCGTGGAATATCTTGGTTTCTCCATCTATGTTAATTGAGAGTTTTGCTGGATACAGTCACCTGGGCTGGCATTTGTGTTCTCTTAGGGCCTGTATGATATCTGTACAGGATCTTCTGGCTTTCATAGTCTCTGGTGAGAAGTCTGGTGTAATTCTGATAGGTCTTTATATGTTACTTGACCTTTTTACCTTGCTGCTTTTAATATTCTTTCTTTGTTTTGTACATTTGGTATTTTGACTATTATGTGACTGGAGGAATTTCTTTTGTGGTCCAATCTATTTGGAGTTCTGTAGTCTTCTTATATGTTTATGGGCATCTTTTCCTTTAGGTTATGGAAGTTTTCTTCTATGATTTTGATAAAGATATTTACTAGTCCTCTGAGTTGGGAGTCTTCACTCTCTTCTATACTTAGAATCCTTAGGTTTGATCTTCTCATTGTGTCTTGGATTTCCTGTATGTTTTGGGCCAGTAGCTTTCTATGTTTTACATTATCTTTGACAGTTGTGTCAATGATTTCTACGGAATCTTCTGCTCCTGAGATTCTTTCTTCTCTCTCTTGCATTCTGTTCATAATGCTCGTATCTACAGCTCCTTGTCTCTTCCTTTGGTTTTCTATATCCAGGGTTGTATCTCTTTGTGCTTTCTTTCTTGTTTCTATTTCCATTTTCAATTCCTTCACCTGTTTGATTGTGTTTTCCTGTAATTCTTTCAGGGATTTTTGTGTTTCCTCTTTAAGGGCTTCTACTTGTTTACTTGTGTTTTCCTGCATTTCTCTAAGGGAGTTCTTTATGTCTTTCTTAAACTCCTACAAAATCATGATCAAATGTGATCTTAAATCTAGATCTTGCTTTTCTGGCGTGTTTGGATATTCAGTGTTTGCTTTGGTGGGAGAATTGGGCTCCAATGATGCCATGTGCAGCCTTGGTCTCTATTGCTTGGGTTCCTGTGCTTGTATCTCACCATCAGGTTTTCTCTGGTGTTACCCTGTTCTGCTATTTCTGACAATGGCTTGACCGCCCTATAGGCCTGTGTGTTAGGAGTGCTGTAGATCTGATTTCCTGTTTTCTTTCAGCCAATTATGGGAACAGAGTGTTCTGCTTTCAGGTGTTTAGTCATTCCTGTCCACTGGCTTTCAGCTGTTCCTGTGGGCATGTGTCCAGAGTCCACCAGGCAGGTCACTAGGAGCAGAAAAGTTGGTCTTACCTCGGGTCTCTGGCCCGAAGTCGCTCCTTGGGGCTTGGTTTCAGCTCTCCATGGGGGCAGCAACCAGAAACCCTGAAACTACTTCTGGGTCCCTGTGCACAGGGGGCCCTGATGGTGCTAAGTGTTTTCCTCTAGAGTCAGAAATGTGGGCAGAGAGTAGTCTCCTCTGGTTTCACAGGCGTGTTTGTCCCTCTGAAGGTCTACCTCTCCTTCCCACGGGATTTGGGTGCAGGGAGCTGTTCGACCAGGTCCGTTCAGATCCGGGCACAGTCTGGAGTACATGGCTCCAGCAGCTTGACTTCCCCTATCTTCCTGTGCCCAAAGGCCCTATACAGTTTCCTCTTGGGCCAGGGACGTGGGCAAAGTTGGGCAGTACTGGCAGTCTCTCCTGCCCTGCAGGCTCATTAGTGCCCACACGTGTGGGTGATGAGCTTTCTCTGCCATGGGGTTTGGAAGCAGAGAGCTGTGGGGGATCTACACTGGTTCTTAAGACCAACTTGTATATTCATTAATGTCTGAACAATGTGTCTGTTTGGTTACTTGTTTGAATTACACGTACACTGGTTTCTGTTGGTTCATTTTTCTTGGTATTTCACTATTTTTGTTGAGAGCAAAAAGTTATCTGCAAATATCAAAAATTTGTTGACAGAGGCCACTATTTGTTATGAGGAAAAACCATGATCATGAACTGTGTCAGCCCTACTCTGACTGGTTTTGGCTCCAACCACAGATGTGTGAATTATTAATTTTATTTGCCTTACATTATAAGTAGATTATCATTTTCAAATCTACAGGCCCAGGAAATTTCTCAGCATAGTAGGCCTATATGCATATCAGTAAGCAGTCACTAACCAAAACCTTCTTGGTTGCCTAGGAGACATACATGGACATCAACACTTGGATGAACAACTACACTGAACAGTCAGGTTTCACCCTGGTGGGATTCTTAAGTCAATCCAAACACCCTGCCCTGCTTTCTGTCGTCATATTTGTGGTTTTCCTGATGGCCTTGTCTGGGAACATCCTTCTGATCCTGTTGATACTCTCTGACACACACCTCCACACACCCATGTACTTTTTTATCAGCCAGCTGTCTCTCATGGACATGATGTACATTTCTGTCACTGTGCCCAAGATGCTCATGGACCAGGTCCTGGGGAACCACAGGATCTCAGCTGCTGCCTGTGGGATGCAGATGTTCCTCTACCTGACACTAGCAGGTTCAGAATTTTTGCTTCTAGCTGCCATGTCCTATGACCGCTATGTGGCCATCTGCCATCCACTCCGGTATCATGTCCTCATGAACCACAGGGTATGTCTTCTCCTGATATCTTCATGTTGGCTCCTGGGATCCTTAGATGGCTTCATGTTCACCCCTGTCACCATGACCTTCCCATTCTGTGGATCTCGGAAGATCTATCACTTCTACTGTGAGGTTCTTACTGTGACAAAGCTCTCCTGCTCAGACACCTGGCTCTATGAGACCTTCATGTATGTGTGCTGTGTGGTCATGCTTCTCATTCCTGTGACAGTCATTTCAGGATCCTACTCATCCATCCTCCTCACTGTTCTCAGGATGAATTCAACAGAGGGCAGGAAGAAGGCTCTTGCAACCTGCTCCTCCCACATGACTGTGGTCATCCTCTTCTATGGCACTGCTATCTATAACTACATGCTCCCTGCCTCCCTCCACACCCCTGAGAAGGACATGGTAGTGTCTGTGTTTTACACCATACTCACACCTCTGTTGAACCCACTAATATATAGTTTTAGGAATAAGAATGTCACTGAAGCTATGAGGAAATGGTTGGGTTTGAGCCCCCTCTTCTAAGAAATTGTAAAGTAACTCATAATGCATATTCCCTTTCCTTGTCACTATATATCTGTTGATCCAGGTCTCATGCTGAGGTTATTCCAGATCCATCGTGCCTCGTTTCATATTCATCCTTTCTTGTAGAACTCTTTCTCTATTCTTAAATTTCTTTGTTGATATACTTCTTGTCCATTCAGAAATCTTATTGGAGTTGTGCCACTGTTACATTTTATGAAGTTCATAATGACTGTTTAATTTTGTGGGACAAAAGTCTTACCATTTGACATTATGTCATATTGTAAATTGAAGAGTCATGAAGTGTTCAATTCATAAAAGGTAGCGTGAGACAGAAGAACAGTGTTTAACAACATTAACCAGGGGTGACTAGAGATCATTGGCATATTGAAAGAATTCTGTGTATCCTCTCAATAATTAATGTAAAATTAAAATTATGTAAAAAACAAAGAGCAAGATACATTTTCTCTCTTCAGCTCCTGTACTGTGATATAGTAAAGATAATGTTTTAGAGACTTAAATTTGGATAGTACAATTTGCCCCAAGGGTTTCAAATGGTCAGGGTACCTGCACTTGCATATAAAGATATTCCCCAAAACCATTCACACAGTATATTCAGTGGAAATGACAAATCAGTTATTCTTGAGTCAAATGTGAATGGCCATGGGCCAGGCACTTGAGTTCATGTTTTTTCCCAGTGGCATGTTTCAAAGTTTCATGGACTGTGACAAAGCACAAACAAGTCATAAGCCATAACTCACAGCATTTTCAACTACACTTGTGGAAACCTCAGGATTCAGGTTGTGGCAAAGTGGGAAAATCTCTGCTGTGGTTCTCAGATGCTGCCTGGTGACATGGCAAGCTTTTAGAGTCAGGGAAGCTAGCATTCTAAGAAGTCAATACACTCCAAAGGTGTCACCTGCTTGTCACAGACCTGCTGGCAGAAACCACAGTGGACAATGAATGGCTCCAAAGGACACTGTAGACAGACCATAGTAAATGGGCTCTGTCACCGTGATGTTCCAAAGCTCCATGTTCACAGGAGCTCCAATCAGTTTTCCAAATGCAGAATCTTTAACATGTGTTTAGCATTGTTCTCTGAGAGCCTCAGCACAGTGTCCCATGTTTGCCAAGCATAAACCATGGTGCATGAGGAGGCCAAGTACTGTCTTACGACCTGTGGAGAAGAAGCCTATTCGCAGGTATCTGGATAAGCAGGGCAGCAGTCCTTGAGAGAGGTGTCTAGTGCAACCATTCTGATCTGGGTCTGACTTGCTTCCACTCTCTGTTCTGACACTGGGTTTATATGTGACATATTAAGGGAGTGTCATTCGTGAAGCTAAATTAGAGAGAAAGCATGAAGTTGAAGAAAGCAATAGCAGCAAATGAGAGAAATAGGTTTCTGGATCGACCAAAACTGGAATCATCATCAACCGGGCCTCCTGCATGTTTCCTCTCTGTCCTTCCATTACTCTATGAGTTACTTTGTTTAATGCTTAGAATATTAGAGATAATTCACTTTCTTGTAACTTTCCTTTCACTTGGCCATCTTGGCTACTCAGTTGCAATTTCGTATAGAATGGCTAGTTCCAATTCTAAGAAAGTTTGTTCTTCAGCTTCTAAATTTATGTAACTCTTATGGATTGGTCAGGTTTGATTTGTTTTGTTGTATTGGTTCTAAACCAAACTACAATCATGGGAACTAAGTACAAATTCACCTTGTAGAAGATGTCAGACAACAACATGTTATTTGTTTTACTTCCCTCCTAGCAGACACCTGATTCCTTCTTCTTTCCCAGAATCAATCTCTCCCTCTCCCCCTCCCCCTCCTTTTCCCCTCCCCCACTCTCTCTCTCTGTGCCAGATATCCCACGTCTCACCTTATAATTCTTCCTCAGCTTATTAGCTACCAGATTTTATTGACAAGTGATGCTTCCACAAGAAATTATCTCTACAGCTCTCCTTTTAGTCCAATACAAAGATTTTCCCTTAACATCCATAAACTATAACAATAATAATAATTATGAAAGCCATCAGGTAAGACATATATTCATAATGTCCAGTCCTCATGTATCTGGCAACCTTGGAGAAAGGATTCTATCTTTTATCCTATGTTGCTGAGTTCAGAGTTCTGTATTTAAATCATTTTCAATTTGAAGGTACACTTATCAATCTAGAAATATCCTTAGACTTTAAAACATTTTCTTAAATACTAAACAGCTTAAGGTTAATTGTGAAACTATAACTATCTAGTCTTCAACACCATCAGAGACCCGAAAAGGATAAATATTACCTGAGTATATAGAAAGTGCGGAGCAAGCAACTTTCAAAACTATAGAAGTGACAAAAGTTACTGGCTACCTAGACAGTCCACCAAGGTTTCTCTGTGTCATTGGAGCATCATCATTGGACCTTCTGGCCCAGAATATCTGATATATTTTCTATGATGCAGGAATATTGAAGGACTAGTTTACCCTGTCTTGGCAAAACTCAGAAACCCACTTCCCTGCATCCTGTTTGACACTTTGGACAGCATACAGTCAGAAGTTGAGGCAAGGGCAGGGTTTTTTGCCCCATGGAAGCTTTGCCACATTAGAAGCCAACTCCACAAGGTGGTTCTTCAATGTCTATCATCTTCTTTGAGTTAGAATAGGGGTGCTCCCAGTAGCAGACACATCTCACTGTCACAAAAGCTTCTTATTAATAAAACATCTTTAAATGCCATATTATCTAGATCTCTGAAGTTTTTCAAGGCCATCTCTATAGTATATCTGTGCTTGTTTCTAGCTATTCGCTATCTGCTTAACTTTAAAAACATCTACGGGAAGCAAAATAAAGCTTATTTCTGCAATAAACTGGTAGGTACCATGACTACAAGTTTGATTGATTGGCTACCAACTTGTTTTTCTTAATTATCCTAAGCAGTTTGTAATAGTAGCTTTCAAGGACTAGAACTTCACATTACATTTTTAAATTAAATGAGTTGCATAGGTATAATAACTAAAACAATGTTGAAACATATGTACAGTATGTTGTAGCAAAGCATAATGGTAATTTTGAATCAATACACAAAATCCATACCAAATGTGAACTATTTGGCTTGTTGTTGATTTCTAGTCTAAAAGTAGATTCAATAATCTACACTTTTACTCTATAATTACTATAACCCCCCCTTTTTCATTTCATCCTTTCTCCCCACGTTTACCCCTAACATTAGACAGGAGAAAATCAACAATTTGTAGCCAAGTCCCCTAAAGCAATGACAATCATCCATCACCCACCAAACCATCCATCCCATTTATTATGGAAAGACTGTTTTTCTATTGTGCAACCACTAGCTGCTGTTTTTCAATAAGAATGTCCCAAGCAAAGGTATGAGAATTTACAACTTGGTATCCCATTAACTAAGGAGAACACACAAACTATCTCAGGATTCCTCAGGAAAAAAAATACAGACAATAAGTGGTTTTAAACAAATGTCTTAAAATTAAAATTTCAAATGCTTACTTTTGGCATCTGGCATCATACTTTTTAAAGTTTTACAATAAAATGCCACCATTTGGGAAAGTAATCACATTTCCTAATGACTGACTAATGACTTTACCTGAATTAACACTGATGGAAAGTACACAAGCAATCGATAATTTACCAACAGCTTCTCAATTTCAGAAACACAAGAGTTAAATTTAGCATCTTCAGTGTTTGGCTTCTTGGGCCAACAAACTACTTCTTAAAGAATGTATGTGCACAGTTATCATTCAGATAAGAGGGCTCCTTTGGCACCTGAGTTGAGCATAATACCCAAGGAAAGAATATCTAACATGAAGTTGTTTAAAGGCTATATTTTATCTATCTATACATATATATATATATATATATATATATCTGTACACATACACATATGCACACACATATACAAAAGGCAAACAATTTTTCCTTTTAAAGTAACAAAGATGTAAAAGGAACTCGATGTTTAGTCAAACAAAGACACCAATGCTCAATTTAAATTGTTTAAAGTTATCCAAAGAATTTGGAATTTTATTAACATTTTCAAAAATTTACAGGTTATTAGACTAACACCCACATCAAGGTGGAAATATACAGATTTTTAATTTGCTTTGGCAATGGAGTCTAATATAGTAGCATATTTATGAGATCTGTTATCTTAACATGACATTATTATTTATGAAATCTGTTATCTTAACATGATGTTATTACAGTTTAAAGTGGACACCAGTGGGAAATCTCCAAAGCAGTTCCTAGGCCCTCCCATCCGGCCTGAACACAGATATTGATCATTGACAACACTAGACTGTCTCATGTGTTGCTTCCAACAGAACACACACACAGGGAGCCTGAAGATAGCTACATGTCACGCCTCTTCACTCACTAGGATTTCACACAAGAACTCCAGATGTGCCTATGCCCTCAATGATGGGCTTGCATTCTGAGACTTAGGAGACACCCAACACTAAGTCAGCTGCCTGGACTTAACATTTCCCTTTATGAATATGTCTGATTGAAATTAGAACACATTTGCTACTACCTAATTCTCCTCTACTCTAATAATTCTAGAGCATGAAGGCCTCTTTTATTTGCATACCATGCATATCCATCTTCTAGATCTTACTAGATGAGATATATGATGCATGTACAAAATGCAGGAGTTGGAAATGATGTCGTGCTTTGGCTCAGTTTACAGAGAAACAGCCTGGATCAATCTGGCTTCCTCCCTGCTCTGGTTGACTGTGTTCACTCACAGAGCACATGGCATACAAAGAAAATCTTACAGTCTCAAGCTATTGGTAACTGGGAAGCATTTTCAATTTTAAAATGTCTCTGGAATATTCATAAAGCAGTACATATTATGGTTTATCCTTGACAGCATTTCTCCAAACAAATTCTCTGTTAATAGAGTTCTGGTGTAGGGCTTACTTAGAGAGAACCTATTAAATTCTTATGTTTTCATTTTGTTCAGTCTTTACTAACCATAATATAACCCCTTTTATAAGTTCAACTGAACTTGAATTCTTTCAGTTGCGTGTGTATCACATGCACAATTTATATTTTTGTCATATATTTAAATATTTTTCTCTGTAAACGCTTTCAGGGCAGGAAATGATATGCTAGCTAATGGAAGGCTAGCATTTGAACTGTTCCTTAAGTTCTTCTAAGCAAAAGTGCATTTATAATATAAACATATTATGTATGAAGCTACAAACACAATCTGACACCAGAGATTTCAAGTTTCCAAGTCAGTCCAGAAGAGTCACAAAGAGAAATGCTAACAAAACAAATCTGGAAAGAGTTTGTGGGGGCTGGGCAAAGAGTTGTTGAATGGAAATCTTTTAGAAACTAAGCTGTCATCCTCACAGATGTTCTCCTTGTCCTCTCTGTCTGTACAGCTTCCATTACAGGACTTAGTGGTATTATCTTCAGAGGACCTGAGAGTCAGATCCTGAGTTTAAGAGGATCCTGAAGTTTCCTCAAGATGAAACAAGCTTCCAACGTCCCACTGCTGCAGCCATGATTGGGAAAGGCAGGATTCTGCTGTTGGTCTTTTCTCTGAATTCTTCACTAGAAGGTTCTGGATGAAGTCTGTGGCCAGTTGTAAGACTTCTGAACAATCTCAATCACTTGAGAAATATTCAGATGTGTTTCTTGGCTATCTTCCCCTACAGATGGTGATGTATGAGTTAACAACATATATGCTATTATGCCAATAGTCCACATATCTGTTGATGTGGTAATGGAATCATAGTTGAGGATTTCTGGAGCTAAGTATTCAGGTGTTCCTATGATTTCCCGAAGCTCATATTCATTCCCAATTTTTCGAGACATTCAAAAATCTACAGTTTTTATGTCTCCAAGTAGGTATATACTGTTCAAAAGTATATTCTGTAGCTTTAAATCAAGGTGAACAATGTTATTCTGATGTAGATAATGGACTCTTTCAAGGGCTTGTTAAATGAGTCTGATAACATCATTTTTCAGATACCATTTCAGCCAACTCAGGTAAACACAGGTTGAAATTTTCTCCCCCTGAAGCATATTCTAACACCAAAATGATTTTGGTTGCATTTCCATAGACCTCATGCAGATTAATCACGTGGGAACAAGACCTGGCCAGCTCCAGCTATCGCATACAGAAGAATCTGTGCCCGGCACTCCTGCCCTCTTTTTTCAGGAATTTGGCAGCATACTCCTGTCTAGTTGATTTTGATATACATTGCCTACCCACTGCAAATTTTCCTCTCCCAAGTTCTTTCAGGGTAAGCGTATAGAAATTATTAAAATTCTCTGTTTTCGTTGGCGTTTGAGAGGTTGTAGTTAGTAAGCCGAGATACTTCAGCAATCAAATCTCCTAAGAAACATGCTGATGACTGCAAGACCTGCTTCTCTAGGCACTAACTTTTACCTCACACTCTTCCCCACAGTGACTAGTCATCGTCAGCCAGGTCCCTGTGAGGAGACTCCTGGCGGTGACGCACAGACGCTGACCTATGCTTCTTACCCACCATCCCATTTTTGGAAAATGGGGCATTGTTTTCTTAAAATTGCTTCCTGCTGCCTGAGGGTGATGTTCTTTGGGGGCAGGGAGCTAAGAAAATTGGGATATTGGCCAAGTCCTAGGAGAGTTAACTGGGTCATTTGCTGTTCAGTCTCCATGTGATGGTAAAGGATAGTGCTCAACTGAAGTCCTGAGTGGAGCAATCGGTGTGCTGGACTAGCTACCTAGCTGTATTGACGTCGTCCTTGAGGCAGATTCTTGAGGAAACAGCATTTGAGGCAGTTTGTAAGGTAGGATCACCTGAGCTACTTGCCTTGTCTTCTTTGGTGTCTAATCTTTTCACTCTGCAAACATACAAACTTTCAAACACAATGTGCATTTCTGCATTGTGTATGGGACATGCAGTATGCAGAAACCAGCAAAAGATGATTCTTTGCTCTATGTTCAAGCAGAAAAAAAGGCATCTAACTTTATAAGTCCATTTAGACTGTATGTTCAAACTTTAATATAAATTTCTGTCCATGCCATCTTGAGGACTTATTAGCTACACAGAGACCCTTTCATGCCTTAGCAGTCTCAAAACTGTTCCCATGTAGAGGGATCAGCATATAGTTTACCTGTTTTGTTTGTCTTGGTTTCTTCCCTCATATCTGCTGCCAACATTTTCAGAAGATCTCCCTGCTCAAATCTAATCTTTGTTAATTTTTATGGAAGACATAGTTCTTCCTCCTGTTGAAGCAAGGGCAAAACCTCTTCTGCAACACATTTCCCTCCTTCCATTGTGAAGTTCAGGCATCTCCAAGTTGATCTAATCCATCAGTCCTTTCAAAAATCCAGTCTATTTCAGCAACTGTCTCATTGACATTTAAAATTGTTAAGCATCAAGCTTCAATCTCTAAAGGCATCTCAAAGATAGCCATCACCTCTAAAAAATGTGCAATCTCAGAATCATCCTTTTCAGAGTTCAAGGCAGAGGCCCCTTGGAATTCTAAACATATATCAACTGTATGGTGTATTAACACATGTACAAATTTTAAATTTTTACACTCTACAAAGTGAAACACATAAGCTATTGTATGACATTGTTCCAAGGTGACTTCATTAAACAGAATCTGCACTTTTAATTCAGCATACAGACCTTCATCTAGTAACTGCTCCTTGGTGATATCAATGCCTCTAGAGTGATTGTGTGGGTTCATAGCTGAAGCCTCTGGGTTTATCATTTCTATGGATTGCCATTTTGTAATTTCATCACAAGGTGGTGACATAGGCTCCAGATTGGATTCCTCTGAAGATCCTTTATTCTGAGTCAGGATTCTCCAATCTCTTTTCTATTGCCTCCATTCTAGTATTTAATTTTTCAGTCTTTTTTCATTCTCTAGGTTTGCTCTATTCTGATCTCTCTTAAAAAGAATATACAAAATTTCAATCATTATTGTACATATGACTTTTTATGCTGATAATTGTAACAAAGTTATATGAACCCACATGTTTTTAAAAAATACAGAAAATATTTTTCTTTTTAATCTCTGACTTTGTCCTTCAGGAGTTTCCAAGTGTCTTATCAAGCCTTTTGACTTTTCAGCTTTTCCCACCATTTTTCTACATGTCTGTAGCAGGCTTCTTCCAAGTCTCTCTGATACTCAGCTAGCACCAAGCAGGCTGCTAACTAATGGCTCTGCCCCCGTCTTGTAAGTCCTTCTCTCTGCCCAACTGTAAGTAGTTGGAAGTTTATACCAACCAGTAGTTCCAAGCCCACACACTCTGCCACATTGGGCTGAGCTTGTCCTCCGACCTCTGCCCATTCTGGGAAGGTGGTTTCGGGCCACAGTATGCCACTATCTGCTGTGGCTCTTGAGGCTTTTGGTTTGCTCTCACTGGAAGGGATTTAGTCTTTGTCCCTTGCCCATGCCTCATACACACACTTACACCACCACCCCACTTCATCCCACTGCTAGGAAACTGCTTTTGGCTCTGGGAAGTGTTTGTTCCCTGCCTTTCTACCCAGGGCTTTTTCTCAGGCTCTAAGCCAGATTCTAAGAGCCCTTATATTTTATGCCATTTTTAGCTGAGGGTTTTTCCATCTGTATCCCAATTCCTGAATAACAACTCGGAGGTTTACATTTTATTAGTAAATGCCTGGGCCTTAAGCTAGGCTTGTTCTCCAACTAGCTCCTAGCTTAATAACGGGTTTAAACTATTCTATGTCTGCCACATGGCTGGTTATCACTCCTTAGCTTCATATGTCAGACTTGCTCAGCATCTTCACTGCCAGGAGCCATCCCCAGCACTTCTTTCTTGATTCTCTCTTGAAGGTAAGCGTATATGGAAGCATCCATCGGTGGTGGTAAGACATGGTGTTATGAGATATTAAGGTTGCTATAATAAAGTTTTTATAATAATAAAGCATTTACCTGTCTTAAATCTAAGTCACTTTGCTTCTATAGCTGGCCT